>NC_052667.1:2260869-2562065 GCF_016802725.1 Solenopsis invicta
CACACATCGGTGCATCCGGCATAAACTTGTTTTGCACGATGTCTTTTCCGACTTTCCCGACGTCCGCGACGTACCCCAAGAAACATTCGGCTCAATTTCTACTTCTCAATTTCCGGCTTCCTCCGAATCGCAGCCTGTTTGCTCGCCTGTTTTCTCGTACAGCGGGCCCCAAAGTTTTTGACAGGTCCACTCGTACGGAGGCGTAAGCAGAGATCTCGACCAACTTTGCTCGTTTGAACGTGATCGCAATCTTACGGTCATCGACAGTCGTCGGGAAATCGAGGATCGTCTCGCGAAAAAACAGAGATTAGACTAGATTCGTAAAATTAATTTTCAGGGAGATATATACGTGTCGGCAAATACGGCAAATAGGGTGACGACGATGGCCTCAAGAGTTTGGAAAGGCGCGTATACGAGTTTTACGACCTTACACGAGAAGTCCATCTTGGATCATATATCTCCGCATTCGCAGCATTCGAGCCGCGTGAAAAAAAATCCCGCGGCTCGCGCGCCTTAAATCAATGGAAGCTATCACTTTTAATTAGTCCGCTGCATAATCTCATAAACCTCCGGACGAAATATGGATCACGAGGGAGTTTCTCCCTTTTGTTGCATACTTTATGTTTCTCTATGACTCGTATGCTGGAATTATCAGAGGACTGTGTGCAAGAGAATCGTCGAGTGGATGTTCGATAAGTTACTTTAGTCGTTACTATTGACATCAAGCGGCAATACTTTTTTCCGTGAAAATTTTTTTTCAAATAATTGCTCTGCGCCAGCAACGCGAAAACTTAAAAATTTTCCAGGCTCTCGCACGCAGTGCTACATTTTCGCGTAAAGCAAGAATTAATGAAACAAGTTTCAGAAATTTTTCCATCTCGCTTTAGCGCGATAAAAAGCGTGTTCAACGAAAATTTTCAGATCGCACAGGACAAAGGACTTCAAACTACGGTAATCTTCCGGCAACGATCCGTTGTAAATTTGCATCTTCACGCAAACGTCGCGAGATACTGTACATGCACACGCGCACGAATCCGCAATACTGAGTTCAAACGAAATGAAGCCACAGCAATTCCGAAATTCGGGCTTCTTGCTCTCGCGGAATATTAACTAAGCCCGCGTGCAAACAGGCGCCGCCTCGGCGATCCGCGACTCGATATAATTTCGCGTGGAATTGAATTCCAATACGCCACTTCCCCATTCGCTCTTATGAAAGAACGCCGTTCCGTTTTTTTTTCTTTTTCGTGTTTTTTTTTTTCGCCAGGTCTTACCGCGAGCGCGGATAATCGGCTCGAACGACGGAAATGCATTCTACGACGATGCACTTTGGGGGATCGGGATTTCATCACCGTTAGCAGACGTTCCACCTCGTTCCCGGGGCTGCATTGAAATAAAGTTAGCGAAACGCTAACCACCGTCGAGCCACCGTGGCCTTCCCTTCCGGATCCTCAAGTGCTCCCCCCTGGCTTACTTTTAGTCTGAGTAAAGTCTCTTTCCAGATACGAAACTTTCTGTACGACCTGATATGAAGTTATTTTGATTTCGACGGTGACTTTATTAGGATCAGATTGAATTGGCATAATTCATAAATATGTTCAATTCGAAACATCCCTAATACATATGTTTTGCATTAGCATTTAAGTGCTCGTTACTTTCGCGCACGGTTCCGTTTCTCGAAATCACGCGCCGCATCAAGTTCATTCTCGAAATTGGCATTACGTCACCTTAAAAAGGCACGCATCCAAGTCTCACATGAGAACTCGGGGAAAAGAGCGAGTAATAATAATGCAAGTGGAAATTGGTATTACAAGCGGTTGGAAGAAGGAGCCAAACGACCGACGAAACGTGTCCGGTTGACGCAATTGGCGCAAAGGACTAACACGCGAGATACAGTATAATAATAGGGATATTAAGGTAATTAAGGTCTCCAAAGTAGTCGACGGGTGTTGCAGCAGCATTAGGTACGACGGTCCCCCGAGGGGCTCTCCTCCTCTTCTGAAATGTCAGTACAAAATGTCATACGTGCGCGATTCCGGCAGACCGCTCTCGTCCATACGTCCTTACGAGCGATTCGATATTAGCCCCCGTTATCAAAATTGCATATCTCTTCGTTTCGCTTACGCGCAAAGGGATAAAGTTCAAACTTAATTGCGCCGCTGATGCACGATCTAAATGCATGCGTGACGCGAGCAACAAGACTGACTTTTCTATCGCCCTGGAAAGCTTGTGGCATATTTTTAACTTAGGTCAGAAGCTTCTCTTTTTCTCTCACGACAAGTAAAAAAAGAGATACCTTTTGCAAACTTTAATTAATATTGCCGTTACGATACACTTTTGCATTTTTCTCTTGGAGTGCAATTTTAACTCGACCGTGCAATTTAATGAATGTAAATGTCACGAGCGTAATTATTATTCGTGATTATTTAAATGAAAGGACGATACCGTGAATTAATATTTTCCACAAGATAAAACGTCGCGTCGAATCTTTTGGACAACCTTTAGCTTCCAGTTAATACGCAAAAGGTCGAGAGGATTAAACCTAATCGTCCTGCTAATGCACGATCTAAATGGATATTTGTCCCGCGGGTATCCGAAAGAAGACCGCAACAACGCGGGAACGGCAAACAACATTGGATTCCCTGTGTTCCAAATCTCTGTAGTAATTATGCAGCAAATTGTGCCGCCCGTAGCAACGTACCATTAGCCAGAGATTAGACACGTTTGCGTTTTTGCTAAAAGAGCTTAATTAATCGAAATATAAGCAAAAGTGGAAGCACTTTTACGCGAAAAGTATCTTTGGTAAAAATATACGCAATAATGGAGGGTTGTACGCGACACGCATGTACAATACGCGCACACGACAAGCGTATGCAACATATACGTATACAGCACGCATACTTGTCGACGCCGATTGCCGCAATTTTGAGTATCCCATAATTTGCATTAAACCATATTCATCCGATGATATTCAAATTTAGTTAATTCTACTGACTGACTAATCCGGTATAAACGAAACGTGTATATCGCATATATTACGGGTGACCGCATTCAACTCCGATATTCATTTCTGACGTGAACAAACGCAAGGGATCGGGACTAAATGAGATTATAAGTAGCTGAGCGCGACCTCTCAACGAATCGTCGGTTCTTTAATTTCGTGACGTTGACGTACGGATTATTTATATCTGGCGTCCGTGATCTCCGGAGATTACGAATTCAATTCTTCAATTAACGAATTATCTAGCTTTATGTCGTGGTTATGCACCGCAAAAGAATGGAGTTTGATCGTTTCGGTAATCTGCGTTCCAAATGCATATCGATCTCGCGAGCGCCGCGATAGGAGATTTACATTTTCTTTGCTCGTTCCCCTCGCCCTTCCCTCCCCGATTAAATTACATTACAATTCCCGAGTCTGTCAAATGGCGAAATAATCCTGCAAATGTTCCTTTATCATTGTCATCAAATTTACCATCGTGAAATATTTCGCGAACGCGAATCTTGTGAATCTTCAGCGGATGCTCTAAATTCTAGCGACATCATTCCTTTGTGCCCTTTTACACTCATTATACAACATACTATAGACCAAAGGCAAGGCTAACTGCCACGTTAATTCTCTATCTAAATGCATATTTACTTCATGAATATCGGTCTAATATCGACTGCAAGCGGCAGTCGCAGAATCTCTCGACTTCGCGAACGAAATGGCCGTAAATAGTGTTCGCGCCTGCCCTTCAATCGTCAAACGTCGAACTTTCGTAATAGACAATTCAGGTCTATACACTTGCACATTTCTATTAATATCGATAAAATAAAATCAAACCCACCTAACCACCCTCTTTCTCTTTCACGTTCTCTCATTATAAATTCATCCAATAACATTATAAAATTTATTAGACTACGATATTGTGATAACATTATTGCGTCGAGACAGAGTAAAAAATTCTATGTTCCTCTCCATTAATCGCGTTTGCTTTCTAATTAGCGAGATCGATTATACGTTTACAAGGTTGCCAAGAGTTACGGGCTTGTGCTCTGTCACGGTTGAGAACAACCAAGGGTCCGAAGGGGTTCGTCTCGTAAAACTTTTAACTTCATCAGCTATCCATTTAAGCAACGTAGTTAGTACATTTTACAAATTAATGCAATTTTTCATGCATCGAACGTTAGGTTTCTTTACCTTTACAATTATTTTCAATTACAAAAAAACAATGAAAATGGATGTTAACAAAATATACACACAGCTTTTCACGTATAAATGCAAAAATAGTAGAGAAAATGTAAAATATTTTAGAGAGCAAATACATATACGCGCAGCGTTAACAATGATATTTTCACGATAAAAATAAGCGGTGATAAGTGCCTTCATTTACCGCTGTTTTTCGCCGATTCTCGATTGCGATTGGACAGCTGAAACAAATAGAATCGGAGCTCAGCCAAGTACACCGGTACATTCAGGCAGTTACAGAGTTAATAGTTTGTGGATTTAATCCGGCGAATCCAGTCACCATTATATAATGGCACGGTAGATCGTTCCGGAGAAATGGTTGAATCGAGTGAGAGAGTCCCGGATTAGCGGATGCATCAGTGCTTACAGAGGACCATGATTAATCCAGCCCTATGGCCCGAAAGCCGATGAGTCGGGGCGGCCTGCAGGCAGACGAAGTGGAACGCGGAGACGGCGGTGTTTGCGAATTCAGATTGATCCGCGACTGCCAGATGCAACTCCTCTCGACGACGTGTAAATTCGCTTCCCCGTCCGTCGCGTCGTCGGAATATAAATCGTCGATAAAATAAGTCGGTGGGGAAATACGCTGAAGAAATACAATGATCGTGATTCCAAGTGCCAATTAGATCGTCGACTTAACCTGGAAGGAAGTCGGACCACCGTTGGCCGACGCCATCGATTGCTGAATATCAATTGATGAACGTTATCATAATGAAGTACCATTATTCGTCGTTAAAGAGTAAACCGATGAATGAGCAATGAGCGTGCCGTACCTCGGCTGCATCAGGCACATTGATATTTTGATCCACTTCATATTATTCCAAGTTTCAGTTCGTGTAAGATACCGCGCGCCGTTAAATTCGCCGATAATTAACGTACCGTTATTATTAATGAACCAAGTTACATTGTCACACTTAGCTATGCCAGAGGCGACGCAATTACTTGGTTATTATCTGGTTTATTTTAATAAAATTAACCTGTGCCGCGACGCGAAGCTGCCTGTCGTATTTTCCAACAATTGTACGTGTTTCGGCTTATAATTAGAAATGAATCACAAATGACGCCGCGACGATCGAAAGGAGCGATTATAGAAATCGAACGGTAATCGGCTATGCGACTCTAAGTCAAGTCAAGCATTAATTAACGAGTCACGGCTATTCGGAGTCGAGGAGCCGAATGCGCGGGCCAAAACTTCGCAATTAAAATCCAAGCGGAGCTGATAGCTCTCGGTCGAAACTATAATCTTGAGAAGACTATGCTCAATCACCCCGGTCAACCCATTATTATATCCTGAGGCCATAACTTAGTCCTGCTTTCATGAACATCTATTATAGCGTTGCTATATACTGAACGCCCTAGTTCTGTCGCGCAACCTGTCGAATACACGGTCGATCGAAAAGATGTAATTGTTTCAAAAGCAAGACAATAATAGTGTACGTGTTTCCACTAATTCAACGTTAAAATGTTTAGCAAAGTAAATTTAAGATTAACTAGATCATATAGATAATTTAGGCCTTCAGCTGAAAGCGGAGTTCATTTCTTTATTATGAAGACTGATCGCAATACTCGACGAATCCGGGTATACATAATTGCACTTGCTGTCGCACATTAATATTATCATACTGGTGGCTGTAAGGTAAGCAGTGAGATATCTACACACTCGCGATCAACGGTGGGGAAAATTTGAAATCCGGTATGCCTGATGCGACTGACGGAATGCACGGCGCGGGCGCGCGTGCGAATATCGCGTCCCCTGGGCAAGTAAAAGGGTTAATGTCCGCGGCGCGTACCACGTAAACCAGGAGCGACGCGAGCCTGGAGAGGCGTCGTTATCTCCGCATCGTGACGATTCGAGCCTTCCGGCATAGCTGCGGCTGTTATCCGTCATCTTAATGCATAGCCGGAACACCGACCGACGCACCGCTGGCTTATAAACGGCGCGATTATTCCACCCTATCCCACCCACCCATCGGACTCCTCTATCCCCCTATGACCAACACCACGTCGTCCCCACGTAAGCAATGTCGGTCGTGGACGGGTCCGCGTGGTCTCTATAAATGCATCGATTTGAATTTCATGTTGGGCGAACCGGCGCAGGATGAATAGTTTTCAATACCTTTCCTCTTGTCGATCCTTCGCGATTCCAGTACGCCGTTTCATTGCGTATAAATCTTCCCTCGCTCTTGCAGATGCTACTATTCTTCGAATTTTGTAGTAGCTGTGCGTTCCGCCATTATTGTCCCAAGTAATGCACGCTGATACGTTACTTATTTAAAGATGTAACAAGTAATCATTGAGTAAAGCTCTCGTCTACGCAGTGGGCTTTACTAACATAAGTTAACTAAGAATAATGACCGTTGTTACACGGAGCTGTTTTACGATATGATCGACAATTAAAAGCCAAATAACCTGTATCGCCCCTTAATTAAGCAACCCTCAATTAATTCTCGATTGATGGAATGTAATTCAAACGTTGCGGAAGCCATCGGTGCGAACGACAAATAGGTATATTCAATTGCAATCCTCGTACATGAAATAATTATTTTGATATTGCTTTTAATTGATCAGAAAGATACAATATTTGTAAATGTCATTTAACAAAAATGCTTTGTGTAACAATAAAATTTTTTTATGCAATAATAATCTACAATTAGATTGAAACACAGTGTCGAGTATCAGATATTATTCAAATATCAAAAATTCAAGATTTATTTGTAATATAATACATAATAATTATTTCTTTAATACAAAAAATATCCAATATTAATAATTATACCAAGGGCAATATCACAAATGATTATAATAAAATTATAAATATTGTTACGCAAAACACAATACGTAATAACTGTTTAGTATAAAACGATACGTGTAGATATAGCAAGCTTAAGCTTTGAATATCATGTATGTGACTTCAAATGTCACATTTGTGGCTTTCACGTATGTGTTATCTTGCATACAACCTTAACGAGCTTTTTCAATTAAATTGCGTAATATACACGAACAGAATAAGTGACCACCGTAATACATCGTTGGAACAAAAGTACATAGCAATATGTGTGCAGCTGAGTAAATCTATGTACAAATATTTGCCTTGGAATTTTAAAAAACGCTACAAACTTCTGTTTCAATCCAATATGTATATATTTCATATATATGTATATATATATACATACATTTATATAAAGTTTTTTATGGTTTTTCCTTACAATATAGTAAAATGTAATAATGAAGAGTAACTTAATATGCCAAGAGCTTTTTACAGAACTTCTTCAAAAGCATTCCTTCGCCAACATTTTTCAGCAATTATAATTCATTGTGCAGCCCGTAACACAAGTAGCATTTAATGTGAACAAAGTAACAAGCACTTTACAGTTCACAAAGCTAATGCCCTATTGTTTGAAACGCCTTTTCGTTTACACTGCAATGGCACCTTCCTTTCTTCACGACTTTCTTATTGGTCGTGCTTTTCTACTGCCTCGACTTGCCAAACAAATATATGCTTGGAAAAATCTCTCGTACAAAGCTTATTTATAACCTAACTTTGCGTTATACGCCAACTAGAAAACGGATAAAAATGTAACCTTTTATTTTAATGAGACTTTATGCGCAAACTTTATATGGCAGTTACAGCAAATTCGTGAGAAGTTTATGCGGTGCATATGGCTGAGAATGCTAAATCTATGTGATTATTTTGACATTTATTTGACGAACAGAATTTATACCGATGCAAAATTAACTTACGGTTATAGAGCAAAAATAAATATTATTAGAATTTATTCGAATAATATTATAAGTTATTGGAGTATTTACATTTCCATTACATATATTAGTAGAGAAAGAGGAAAGACTGATGAGCAACCGATCTTCGAGACAGAAACTTTATCAAATTCCTCTTCGAGACGCTGTTCTTACTTCACGTGGTTTTCATTCTCTAATTAGTACTTCGCAAAAGTCATTACCTACATAACACTGTCGCTAAACCCACTTTAGCTGACGACAGCTGAACCGAAATTGCGAATAAAGACTGAATAAGATCGTTCTAGCTTGTACCCGATGAGTATTCATTTTTTATACCTCTCCACGTAATTTTACTAATTAATTAACTAATTGCTTTGACTGCACGGGAGAATTCTTCAGGCCGTCTGAAGTGCGCGGCAGTGTGCAAAGAGAGCCGGAAAAAGCTAGAAATTCATTTAATTTTTTTCGTGGTTTGCTAACGAGGTCAATGGGTTAAACAAGTCGACCCATTGTATAATGTCCCAGATTCTCTTTTATTCCAGAATATTTCTATGAGTAGTTTTAATCCGTAATATATCATATTTTTTATACGCTAATGTAAAATTTGCTAGTACCAACGGTGCGCAAAAATAATAACAGAATTGATTGTGCAATTACTGAGAATATTAAATTATTTTAAATCTAGACGTTATAGAATTGAATGTAAAAAAATTCTGATTTTAATCTTAATAATTTGACTTGGCATAACAGAAAAATCTCAAACAATATGTTAAAATGATGAAAATGTAAAAAATAGATTAGTAGATTATTTAACGACATTTGTGATTATTTGCATTAGCTTAAGATTTTGTCAGATTGTTACTCATTAACCTGTATCGGTACAATTTTTATCTTAATAAAAAACTATCACGAAACTATCGCGTCATTTAAAGTGACTTAACGCCATTTAATTACTTCTTATCGTAGAGGGCATTCGCGGTGCTGTGAAATGGCCGCGCAGAATTTCGCAGCTAGTTCGTAACTACTTATTCATGAATTATTCTCACAAGTACGCTATAAAAACACATTTTATGATCCCTCAAAGTAAAACTTGAGGTATGAAAATACATAAGCTGGTAAACAGATTATGTTTATCAAAAGTTTAAAACATTAAATAATATAACATTATAAGAAAAATATTACTATTTCTTAATTTTCGAATATTTTCAGTACGTTGATCTTTCTAATTAAAAGCGATTCTAAAATTGTTGATAATAAGCGTGTTGATTCATTCATGAAAAAAAGTTAAGTGTTGAGATATAATTAATTTTTTAACTGCACAAGAGCTTAGAATTATTAAAGAAAATTTAATTATATATCCGCATTAATTAAAACGTGGAAAATGAGAAACGACTTTTAAGAGAATTTGTCGAATACAAAGATGTGACAGGTTTAATTGACACATTAACGACGTGCCATACTACAATAAAAGAATCGATCGATAAAGCACTTATACGTATCCATAAAAATTCGAATTACCTTGTATCCGGCGAGATCTTGAACTACGCAGGAGAGAATAGCTTCCCTTCCAACCGGCGCGGTTACATTGGCTATTGGCTCCTTGAATTTAGGATCTAAAAAGAAAATAAAATTGCATTGTTTTAGAGAAGAACGACATCGTAATGAAAGAATTTTGTTTTAAAATAAGCAAATTGAAATGATAAATATTTGAAGTAAATATTTGAAGATTCTTTAAACATGTCAATTCATCAATTAATTACAAATATACATCGTTTCTAAATATTGTATATGTGTATGTGTGTCATTTACATCTATATATATATATATATATATATATATATATATATATAATTTAAAGCAATTCTATTTTAATTTATTCAATTGCAATTTAAAATAAATGTAATTAAAAATAATTAAATTTTCATTCTATCAATGTTAATTTATTCTGGATCATATAAATGATGTTTTATTTAAGTCTAATTTGATTTTCTATTTAAAAGAAGTAAAATTAATTTTCTAATTTATTTATATATTGTTTGCTAAAAATCCAGAGTAAATAAATTATTTCGCCTGTTCTTTAACATCAAAATTAAATCTATCAATATGATGTTTTATTACATAAATTCTTTAATTACAATAATTTAATTATCGTATTTTTCTTATTAAAATTGTAAATATTATTCGAATAACTCATATATTTAGGAAACGTTTAATTAAATTAACTTTTAAGTGATTTGTCACTTTTACCTTTATTTCACTCTAACATTTTTTCACATTATTAATATCTTTGACACATAAATATATATATATATATATATATATATATACACGTTTCAGCAGAATGTTGTATCTTCAAATACCAAGCGTAAAAACATTAATATCATATGGGAGGCGCACGGAGAAATTATATCCAGTGATATAAAATATGATATGGGGCGGTAAAAGGGCGCCGAGAAGAAAAATGGCCACCAGCACAGCGTGAAAGATAAATGTACGTTTGGATTGCCCGTTGCAGATTTATCCCCAAGTAATTTAATGCGATATTATTGGATGCACTCGATGTGGCACGCAATGCGATCAGCTTGTACGTCCTAGTCGTACTTGCCGTACCAATAAGGAGTGAATATCATCGAGTTGCAAATCATAATATGAGTGTTGCGCGTAGAACGTGGAATAAGGAAGACAGATAATCACGTCTGTGCGGAAACGGGACAATCGCAGGCTATAGGCATAGCCTGAAATGCAAGTTAGTAACGTCATACGCAATTTAGTAACGTGGAACGTTAGCTACTGATCTTCCATCAAACGTACGCATGAGAATTGACTAAGTCCTATTGATCATTGGTAATGTCAAACGTAAGCATACAGGATGCGTGTGTCTAGAATGCAATCTGCGCGTACACTTTATGACAATGACCTACACAAATTTCAATTACAACTTTTGCGAGCCGGGCCACGTTATATCAATAAGAATTTTCGCAGCGCGATAACATACGAAATTGAATTTGATGGCAAATTGTATAAAGTACAAATTGATTTTTATTCGGATCGATAAGTTTTATTATATCATCGTTATTGAAGCGAAATAAATTGGTTAACTTGAATGTGTACACGTGTAATCGCGGAAAAAAATTAAATTACATTTCTCCATGTTAGTGTATCTTTGCAAAACATGAAATACACGTTACACGGAAAAGGTACACGGTATAAAAGAGCAATCAGCGCAAATGTATTCGATTAAAACGAATTCGGCAAAGTGTGCATATCCTGTGTACCTGTGTACACTGATATAATCGCTCTTCCGGTAACAAAATTGTAAATAAAGTACAAGCTCCCCTTTGCTGTCATCTGCTCCTCCAGTGACGATAACGCGTAAACGTCAGCATCGATCACCGGTCAAGGATATCCTCGGCAGCCAGTATCGCTGATACGAAATTATTCCGGCGACTGCATTACGATATTGTCCATCAAATCTCGCCCGAGTCCACGCACACAGGCAAATATACGCGCAACGCACGCACACAACGCAACGACGAACGGCAAACGTGGCCTCCTCTCCGAGCGAGAGACCTATTAAAAGGTCAACATCCATCAAGGGTCAAAAATGCCCTACGGAGATTGTTTGCGAGGGCAAATCCGTGAAGCGAGCGAGGAAGCGCGAGCGAAGCTGAAACCTGCGCGAGCATAATCGTAGATGGCTCGGTAATGGGAGCATAAGGGAACCATAATTCCGGCGGAGAGTTTCCCGTATGTACGTTGGCGGCCCGCGCGGCCGTGCAGTGGCCCTCGCGGGAAATTCGGCCGATACCAAGGCCGTCGCTTCGGCGGGCATTGATGGATCGGACTTACCCGCAGAATGGCCGTCCCGAGTCCAAAGTGTTCCGACGAGAACTGCGCGAGAAGAGGGCGAACAAATCCTTTTTTATTTCTCGCGAACAAGAAGCGTGGCGCGGCGGAACGACTTCTGAATGACATATGACTCTCACCGTCACGTACCCTTTATCTGCGAGAATGTTCGAGAGAAGAGTGCGTATCCCCGCGAGTTCGACTTTCATCCATCGAGCCTCTTGATCCACGTGATCAATTGGATGAAATTGCGCGGATCGGAACAGAAGACTACGATGGAACGAGTATGCGTATGACAGATTATCTTTTGTAAGTATAATAAGGTGGAATACTATTGTATTCTTACACTCCGGTAACAAGTCGCTATTTAATCAAGAAACTCTCGAGAAGCTAAGAGCAAAGTAACTAATGGCTGTGAATAAAGAATGTAATCGATCGTCTTTGAAGACGGAGCGGCGGTAGTAAGGCGATATTTGTTCTTACGTTTCAGAATTTTCGACGTAGTTCCCTATTAGAGTATTGAAGTACGAAACTTACGGTTTTTGTACTTCTTCATATTTAACTTGTCGCGATCTATTCTCGAGTTTGCGTTATAAAAGTCGTCCATTTACAATTTTATTTACGACCTTCATTGTATTTGCATCGCAAATCTCAACGATAACGTTCAACGACTCGGAGTGAACGCCTACCGCCGCTGTAAATTTTTCCAGAAGCGCTATCTATGATATTTTCCAATTAACCTTGGAACCGAAGACAAAAATGTGTCTGCAACATCGACAATTCGGAAGTAGCGTGGGCCTGCATTTTTCACGACCCTTACCCGCTGCTTCCCGCATATTGTCGGCCGGCATGGCATTTTAAGTTATAGTCGACGAAGCGTATGTAAGTAATCCAATAGTCGACCATTTCGAAAAAAAACGAGCAAGGAACGGCGAGCACGCGAGAGTTAGGGCACGAGGATGAAGAGTGATAAAAAATATCACGAGCGTTCACCGATGCACATCGTCACTAATGCACTTTATGGGACGAACGTCAAAATATCAACGCCCGGATTTCGAGCACGAGAACCGGCGGTGTTTTTTTTTTTTTTAAATTCCAGTCATCCCGCGACATTTACGATTCGAAATAAGTTTTCATTTATGATCTCATTTATCTGTACAACCGCGCTGGTCCACAATTCGGAAAAAGTGTATAAGCGCGTATATCATTGCGAGAGAAATATATTTTCGATACGCGAGTGGTATAGAAATGATATACGATGGACATAAAAACAACGTATAATTAAAAAGCTTGGACAAAGATAGAAGGTAAAGGGTTAAGCTTCGTTACAAACCAAAGTGACATTAACGTTCTCGTAATTAATCTCTTAAGCGGTATCTTCTCATATTATATTAATAATACTCTATCCGTAAATAAACTACGATCTTGTCTATCGCTATCGCTCGTGAAAAGCTCGCATAGCTGGGAAGCGGTGAACCGTGTTAAAACACCTCCGCAATGTGGCATTTCTCACCATGCTGCCTCGATTTTCGTCGCTTCGGCTTTCGAGTGGAAGCACGCTCGGAGCGAGGTCAAACGGAAGAATACACGAAGAGAGAAAGAGAGAGACGAAGGATCGTGGTTCTCTTCTCAGCAAAAAGAATTTGGAACAACCGGAAGTCCCGGGCTCCTCGCATAATACCGAAAGATTATCATCGTGGACGCGAATGGAAAATCGCGTAGTTTCCACTCGTCGCGCGGTTACAACACTGCGGAATAACGAGAATTCCGTCCGTTCTGTCCGACAACGCGCTCACGCCCCTATTTATGGTTCTTCTCTGGCATTTATGGCAGCCGCTGGCAAATACGCGTCGCGAAATCCCCGAAGCGCGAGATGCTTTATGTACGCGCGTTTCCCATCCCCTTTTTCACTTGTTTGCCGTGCTTCGGATTCTCGAAAGCTCGCCTCTTTTCCGACTTGCTCGCATAACGCTCCCTTGCCCGATCTTCCTCACCCTACTCGACCTCTATTCTCATTATCCGAACCGTCGCGACTTATTTGAGCTGATTCGTGCTATATCCCGCTACTTGCTGCATTCCGTGTGCACGCCCTTTGATTCTGGTTCACCACCCGTTATTCGGAAATACCATTGGCATTGAAAATTGCTAGTTTTCATCTTTCAGCTCCCGTTTCGATCATTCACGTAAGACTACACGTTTTCCACGAGTCTTACCGAATAATACAACTAATTTACGATCCAACGATTATACTTAAATGTTACATAAGAAAATTAATTTTTTCTTGGTATTATTTGCGACTAAACACACCTTGGTTGAATAATATCGACGGCGGCGGAGTCTAATAGGAAATTTATTTCGCCTCCCTTTCTCATCGCAACGGCAAGCTCTCATTTCTTCATTCTCTCTCTTTATTCTCAGGTAGAACATTCCCTTCCTTTTATGCATCGTCTAATTCAGCACTTGGACTTCGTTTTTATCCGTCGTTCTTCCCTTTCGCACCAGGCCACGGTACGTCTCTCATAGCGTTTCCCATCCCTTTCTCATTTTCTCAAGACTCAGCGCCTCCGTCGGTCTCGTTTCTACTCTCGTTCATTCATTCTCATCCCTCTCGCTCCAGTATTTCGCGGCTCCTCGTGAACCCACGTGGTACAAGGCGTATAGCATAATAACGAGCCATGAACAGCGCAACGCGTCGGCCGCTTTATTTCACCATTTCTGGAGTCTGAAATATCTCGCTCCTCTGAAATCACTTCGCGCGGGCTAGTAGTAACTTCCCTTCCGCGCACGGCTCTCTCGTTGCAAACGGCTTAATGCCTGCAACGGTAACTCATTCGAAACTCATTCCTTGCGAGAAATAGTTGGTGGGAATCTACGGGAAACACGAGAATAGGATCCGTGTCCAATTTGTTGTAATAATAGACCACGACGCCGGCCACGAATTGATGTACCGTGGTCCGCCAGAGATAAACGATGCCTCTCGCGACAAAAGAGCTTTCGAGTTTTAGTTTTATCTTTAAGTAAATGCTGTGAACTACGAAGATCATTATGCACCTTTGCCTTGCTAACGTAACGGTTACAGAAGGAGCTTCACAGTGTCAATTTATATGCTCCAATTTATATGCATTCAGAATCGACGTGAGAATAAATAGAAAAGCATTTAATTCTCGCAGCGCAGAACAACGAACGGTGACCGCAGGAAATCGTTTCATCTGAAGAAAGAGGTCACCGGCGGAACAATTAATTATTCCAGTGTCGTGTCGTACAACGGGACAGTATGTTTGTGCGCGATATCAGTTGTGTCGCCGCGTTTCAGGTTTATTGCCACCGGGATGTGTTGGCAAAGAAGCAGCATGTGATACTTGTAACAGATTGCATTTCGTGTCGGGACACACTTTGTTATCTGGGTTTACACTTTCATGCACCAGGAACGACCTCACGTTTCCTACCTCGTGTCGGTCTATTTATTTTGGCCACTTGGGTTTTCAAGGTGCTGTCGACGTGTTCGTGACAGCGGGCTCTTTTCAAGTTCAGCAATCCGGCCAGCAAACTATTGTTGGATAATGTCAGCTGATATATGTAAGGATGTCTGCGACTGCCGCGATGCCGTGGCAGCGCACGTGGAAAATATTCCCTAAGTATGCACACACATAATGCCGCTGGAAATATTTTTATATTATTTAAAACGCTATTCAACGCCCCTTTCTCGACATGAAATCGCGCGCGGTTTTACGCGATTTATATATCATAACTATTCCGGAACAGTTAACATTGAATTTTTTAGCAAACTTATTATCGCATATTTATAATGTTTTTTAACGTGTATTTAAAAATAAAATTGCAAAGTACTGTGTGTTAAAAAATACTATTAAAAGATATATTAACTGGATTATTTTTTGTTAAATAAACTTATAAAATTTCACAAATGTCGATACAAATAATTTTATTACACAACGTTTAATTCTATCAGTGTCATTATTTGGCGGAAATTAAATCATCGTGATATATCATATAATAAAACCTATTTAAAATATCGCCAAGATAACGCTGCCTCTAGAATACCCGATCTTACGCTTATGATGACAAACCTATAGTGATTAGTTTATAAATACATTATCCGCAAAAATATCGCACTTTATATATTTCACATTTAATAAATAATGATGACATCGTAAAAATTTAGGTCACCGATTCGCACGAGTTTATAGAATAAATCGATCCTCGATACTTTCTTTTTCAAAGATAGAACGCTGCGGGAATGTAGTAAAAGTCCTTGAGAAGAATTGAATGAATGAACGGGTGCAAATTAAAAACTCGTTCGTTCGATTTAAAATAGCATGTAAGCTATAAATACAAAAATTCAAACATTTCAGCTTCAAACTAATTTGTCTTTGGAATCAATCGCACAAAATATAGACACCGATAGCTTTTATATTAGTTTGCTTTAAAAATAGATCAACACTTTGGATTAAATCATTTAATCAAGTTTTAGATGTCAGCGTTTTATTACAAAATTTTGATCATATAACAAATGTATGCACACATACGCACACACGTGATATATGAACTATTATTGAAAAAAAAATTACATTATGACGTATCTAAAAAGAAACAATTGGATAAATGTATTAAAAAGAATTAGATTACGCTACTTTAGAAGAGAAAGAGAGAGGCAGATTCAATTTTTTTTCTTTGTCTTTCCCTCCGCGCTGTCCGAAGAGATGAGGAATCTTAGTTCGCTCGCACGGATTCAATTACTCTCGGGTTCAAAAGCCAGCAAGGGGAGAACGCCACCGAAAAAAAAGATTACCCGCAACAATAAAAATACCATATCGAGATCTATAGCCCTGCTTCGGTGAGACGGTATTCCACTCTGTCGACGATTCGCATTTCTGAGCGACCCCTTCCGCAATTTCCAGCCTAAGATGATTTACATTTGGTCTACCCGATTGTACTCGTCAGGGAATAATCCGTAACTAAAGAAGGGAAACGCACAATTTCTGACACATCTTTCTCTCCTCTCTCTCTTTCTTTGTTGTTGGTAAAATCTCGCGAAAATGTGCACATCGCACGCGTACGTATACACGGGTACGCTTATGCGGAGCATTCAAGATACTACAGTGCTATAAGTTATACACCCAGCGAACATTTGTACAATACATTATATTTTCTATTCCCCGGCGGTTTCCCCGCTACCTCTGCCACCCCACCGTTTTCGGTTCATTCGCGCATGTATTTCGCACGAGCGATTTTCATATCGAGGGAAATCGAGCTTCCTCGTGAATTCTTTTCCGTCTCCCGGGTAGTTCGCTTCCCGGGGAAATTATAAGTTCATAATGACCCTTGCCCACCTGGCTTACACGGTACAATAAATGTATAATGCGAGATATAAAAGAGAGAATGTGCCACTCCGTGGTTTTGCGGCCCGCAGATATTTCCTTACAGTTAATTCTCAACGAGCGAAACGTCCGCGTTCGCCTTTTTACCTTATTATGCGGTAATCCCCCGAGACAAAATGGAATGGAGCGCTTTATGACGTGACAATATTTGAGTCGGCGCGGCGTAAAAAAAAAGATAATTATATACCGTTTATACGTTCGAAAGAGATGTGTTATCCTTCGAGATTATTGAATGTACCACTGTTACGAATAATAAAATTTTCTCCGAGAAATTATTTTGCATAGAGATTACCTTTTGAATTAAAAGCGGATCGATATAACGATTTGCATCAAATTCGGAACGTCAATCAACATTCCCACGTAAATAACAAAAGTGGGAGAAGCAGACATTAATTAAAACTCGAAATATCTTGGAACTTTTAATAAACCTCGGGATATCTACGGTGAATGATTAATCCGTTATATTTTTGCGGCGTGCTTCTCCGATCGCATCTCGAATAAATATTTCGGATTTCATTACAGAAATTTGTTATTTAATAACGTGTAATTTAAATATTAATTAAAATAATGCATATCATATTACTTGAAAACCAGTACGCAGATTGCAAATTACGATATGCCCCGTATCGCGCCGTATCAATTCGAGATAAAACCGAACCGTTGTGGATTTGGATACCAAACACTGAGAATTCGCATTTCACGTATTCCATAAACTCCCTAAATCAAAGCCACATTAAAGAGCTTTCCGGTGTGAAACGGTCAAAAATATTTTCCAATGAAATCCAATCCCTGTCGCATACTACTAATGGGACGGTATTACGTTCGTTATCGATGAAATCGTCGGAAATTCTATCCGAGCTTACACACCGGGCTGTATTTCGCGACAAGATCAATTGAAATTTCTCAACAGATACACGCCGCTCTTTGATCCGAGTAACAAGATCGAATTAGTCGGCCTCTTCATCTGCCGTGTTGACACGCGCGTTGACAAACGTTCCGTTTCGATGCCTCGCCACTCTATACGCGGAACCAGAAGTTTCGGCCCTCTGACATCCACCTTTCCTTTCCCCGTTTGCCACCCCAGCCGTTTTCACCGACGGGATTCCTCTTAATTGCATACGGTAATTATTGTTTGCGCGCTAAATACGTTGACACGCACAGCTGAGAC
Source organism: Solenopsis invicta (assembly GCF_016802725.1). NCBI lineage: Eukaryota > Metazoa > Arthropoda > Insecta > Hymenoptera > Formicidae > Solenopsis > Solenopsis invicta. Next base: position 2,279,243 of record NC_052667.1, read on the forward strand.
GTCTCTAAAATTACGCTGCCAAGTTTGTCATAACGCCAAGCTGATTCTAAAATTAATATAACCACACTACACGACGCAGTCAACACGTATAAATAATAAGAGAACGCGGAGTGGAAAAGAGAAATATTTCTACTCGTTTAGAGATTTTTTTAAATATTTTTATCGCCTCTCTTTCGCGGCGATAAAAATCGACCTTTTGGTACAAATGGTATTAACTTTGAGAAGAAAATATTTCATTTGCACGTGATCAGTGGTTCAAATTGGAATTAGAGATCGTTGCAATTGAGAATTGTTACGATTGCGCTAAGAAGATATTATTCGGAGAACGCAATTATCTCGCGACATACACGTGTCGTATGCTCGGTGGATCTTCTGCCAACTTCCAGTTTCATCTTGCCGGGAATAAAGCTGCACTTAATTGCATACGATAATTATTGTTTACGCGGCAAATACATCTACGCGTGCAGTCTGCCGGCGGAATTCTCTGCCTAAAGTCTGCGTGATAATCTCCGCCTTGTACAGAACGTTGATCTCTCACTCCGGAGGAGGGAAAACAATAGACGAAACACGGCGACGCAGAGTCGCAATTACAGCTGTAATACTTATTACTGCATGTCAGGGCACGGTGTTGCTACTTTAGCGAATGTAGGATTGATCTATGTATTTGGAGTTATCATCTTATCAAAAAGATTTCCTAGTACATGTATATAACGTGCACCTACGTATGTGCACGCAATATGTCACAGTTGACAGTTTAACGCACGGCGCGACTAATTGTTTGTAATTAACGCTGGACATGTCGCCAACGGCCCTTCAAGGGGCATAAAAAGGAAGGGGGGAGCATCGCGAGAAATAGAATCCATAAAACAGTAATACAATGAGAAAAGACGGGAAAAAAGTATAATATAAATCGCAATCGCAATGGCGATACATGCTCGCGACACGTAAAGTAATAAAAGGCGCGACATTCTTGCCAGACCCGCAAAGCTTCTCCCCTTCGTAAGACGGTTCTTACCGTTCTCCATTCGAGCGGTCAGTCCGTCGATGGCGTGGAGCCGACGGCGACGGTGTCCGTTCCGTCGGCGTCATTAAGCCCGAGGTACAATGGCCGGCTATAAGATTTAACCGCAGCGAGGAAAGATTACGGGCGTCGCGCCCGAGGGGAAGAAGGCGACATGCCCGCGACTTTGTTAACGTCCATGCCCATTACGAGCGGGGCATTTGTTCTCCCTTTGTTCCGATCTCGTAACTCGCTCGAGCCCAGAGGAAAAAGGGGAGCAACCACGTCCGTTCAATGGATAATGGATACAAGCACCTTGCGAAGTAACGAATGTGAGTAGAGCCTCGCTGCTGCTGCTGCTGCTGCTGCTGCTACCTTCGATATTACTTTAAACACTTATCGTCTCGCGATTTCTCGAGGCAGGCCTCTCTCGATCGGTTTCTCGCCTTAATTGCCCATAGAAAGGCAAGATCTTGCCGCCCTTTCGCTCTTTAAATTTTAGTTTTAATGAGCATGAACAATGCGTTCGAACAATGCGAAATTTCTATAAACAAATGGCACTCTCTTATCTAAACGCCATTGTGGCCGCCACCGTTGCGCATCGCGGACTTTACAGACGCTGCTGTTTGTACCGTTAATATTTGATGATGCTGGTGTTGGTACTGTTGACGGTGCGCTGCTGCATTGGTCTTCGTAACGAGTGGTCTCGGCCACTTCGCGGAACCGTAGTGGAGAGTTGACGGAAGAAGAGGAAGAAGAGAAAGAAGAGTCGACTGCGAGGTGGGTGGAAGAGGGAAGAGGAACAAGCAAAGAGGCTGACGAACGGAGGAATTGGAGCAAAGTTGAAGTAACTCCCTTCAAAGAACAGACTAAGTTACTGCCGATGGAAGAAGGTTATTAGACGGTTATACGAGAGTTTTATCTCGCCGCTATTTTTGTGACTGCACACGCAAGAGTTGAAACACCGAAGTATGTTGGCCGAACCGAAACAGGATATCTTTATAACCAAAAGTGTCTCCCGTAAATGCGATTTTGTATTCCTAAAGTTGTCAAATTATTACAAGACCGGAATATCTTTCTGATTAGATTTATGATTAGATTTTGTTTTAATTGATGATTAAGATACAGAAATCACGATTTAAAATCGTATTTTGAGCGAATAAATTACAATTAAGGAAAGTATGCTGACTGTTTGGTAGCAGATTTAAATTCAGTTCAAATTGACCTCTTAATTAAGCTTAAAGATGAATAAAATATTCTAATTATGCGACAAATTTTGCATTCCTCTCCCTCTCCCACACATACAGAGATAAAAATTATTTTTCTTGAAATTTTTTTTTGTAAAATTCTGCTAATGTCAATGTCACAAGTGTCAAGTAATCTTGAACTGCGTAGAAAATACGTTGTAATATTTGTAAAAATATTTAGTGAGTTTAATAGTAAACGCTTTCTATCAGCAGTCGCAAATACCTCGTTACGAAATAATTATCAACGTTCTTGTTTATCACACGCGAGAGTCAACAGGAAATGTCAGGTGAGAGACAAGCGTAGTCGTGAAAAATTTACTCTAAGAATCGGATGTTTTTCTACTAGCGTCCTACATAGGAAACCGTTACAGTGAAATTGTTCAGCTTTGCGGTGCTTTTAAAAGGCTGCGGTAAATGGAACCTACAGTGAGCGCCGCAGTTTAGACAAACGTTACGTTTGGGCTGAAGGGATGCCCCTTTGAAAAACTCGGGGATTCGTTTCGTTCCCCACATAAAGTACCCCTTTTATACGAATCCACGGCAAACGGGGAAACGCCGTTTGAACGGACTGAGTCACAAGCGGTCGAACAATAAACGATAAAAATGAATCCGCAAAATGTTCCTGTGTAAGTTTCGTCGAGTACGGGCTGTACAGGGAAAATGCACTTCTTTTAAAAGCATAAATTTCCATAGGTAATGTTTAATTGTCGACATTGTGCATTTGAAGAATTTCTTTAACGGAAAGTCTGCGTAATATAAGGTATCTTTACCTCGGCAAAATTTAATAAACGAAACAAAATTAATAAACAAGCACAATCTAACAATGACATTCGCGGCAGACAATAATAATTGTAGTCAGTTAAGCGTAATGAAGGTAGGAAGATTAAGCAGTGGACGGTGAAATGCCGGAGAAGAGACTCTCTTGGCGAACAAGCTCGGTCGTAGCAGTCGGTGCATTTCACGTATGAATCGCAGAAGCATCGCATCCAAGAGAGATTTATTAAAAGTGCCCCTCAAAAGCGCACTTGCGTCCGACCGAGGAGCGTAATCAAAGCTCGAGGGGAACATTTTGCTTCCTCCACGACGGAGATAAAGTGAGTTGACGATGCGCGCATAACCGCGTACATAATATCAGTAAGACATATCCCGTCGTATCTCCAAATTCGCAGCGAAGCGTGAAACAACATCGTCAGACGTTGGTTAAAAGCGAGCGGAAGCATAGAGCACGACGAGCAACCGTATGGTGTGGCAGTGTGTGCAGCATTTATCGGTCTTCGGTACCTACCGTCGAGCTTATCCATTAAGTCGACGGTTGTGCGTTAGCTTTATTGTTCGTTGGATAATCGTAAAGATGTAATGGCCGCGGCACGCGATATATAGGTACACATGCCGCGTGGCCGAAGGCGGCGCGGCGCGGGCGAACGGGCATTTACGATCCACGAAGATGCATAACGCAAAAGTCGTGCCGTAGATTGTGTATGGGCAGCCGCACGATGCTAGGCGGTAGTAACCAATCATGTGATATCCGGCCGCATCCGCGGCCAACTATTGGCCGTTGTAACTTCGGTCGCAAATGTTTATTGAATTACTGCAGGGAGTTAGTGCTAATTCGAGGGATATTACGGGATAAATCCCATCTACATGTTAATAAATTGACAATATTGCAAATATCATGTATTACTATGCATTAACGTTTAGATATTGCATTTATGTAAAATACCGATATATTATGCTGCCGGAATATATTTGTATTATACGTATTACGTTGTCGTTGCTATTAATTAATACGATGATATTGTTGAAGTATTATTTTGAAATTTTGCAAAGTGAGGAGGGTACACAAGATCTATTAATATAGAAATTGTAAAACAGCAGAGGCATAATATATAATATGATACTATGAGAGAACGAAATGAATTGCCTCAATCAGCCCGAATGGCTCAAGTGGCTTACAACGATCGATCCTATCCAAACCTTGTTACCTACGTAATGCAATAGCCCTTAAAGGGTAACGCAGACATATACTATAAGTATAACAAAGATAAGCATATTAGGGAAGGATAGCTGAGGAAAGTTGAAACCGTAACGTCAAAAGAAAATAACGTGCACGAGTAAACCGAGTATATAAGCTCGAAATAGAGAGGCGACTCACTTCGCAATCCATACGATACGTCAGACATACCTTTCAACGTTACCGTAAAATATTATTTATATAAGAGAAAGAGGCGGAAACCGTGACATATATAATAATTACGCTGCCGATCTTACCTCGTTCAGCTGCGGCTGACGCGCGTTTTAATTTCGCACTCGATATCGATTAATCGGCCGCAAGGAAAATGTATAATAGGTAACATAATATCGCGCGCGCGTAGGGTTTGTACGAACGTTTCAACGAACGTAAAATTAATGGAACGGAAATACAATACATCTGCGTTAATATATAGCGCGTTTTCCAATTTTTTGTTTTACGATGTGACTTTCGTTCCAGCGGGCTACGACAGAGACGCGAGGTTGACGTGGTATCCTTAGACTCGATGAATTCAACGCGAGATTGATATTTTCATTAAAAAATTCTATATAGTTGTATAAAATATAATTAAACAAAATTATCAAACGACTATATATGTGTATATATATATATATAAAATATAATTTATCTTTACGAGCACATAATTTATGTTATGAAATCATTCCTGCCTGTGTATTTAATGTATATTTGTATTCGAATGTATATATCCGTTCTATGATCACTTTTAATAAATTGTTAATTAAATACTGTACATTAGCGAGCCGTTATGACGTCAATGCTTGTGACCAGTCACCACAAAAGTTGTTACCAACAACCCTGACGGAAGGGTCAGAAACGAAGAAGATTATCTTGCGGTTGCTATTACTTTGGCTTCCTTCCGACCGCGACGTATCGCGTTCTGTGTAATGTTTATCGATCTGAGCCATACATGCGAAACTGAACGCTCGATTGATAGAGAACGAAGCTATTATTACAGATCACATAGACCGAGTTGTTAAATATTTAATTCAAAGATTATTGTTTAATGTAAAAAAAACAATTAATAAAATATTATTACCAAATCTAATATTATCCGTGCATTTCATTCATATTATATATAAATTCATCACATAAATTTCATAATATTTAATAAATTGCGATTTACGGTTGCAGGCTCTCAAAATATACAATTGACGGTTAAAAGTGCGCTACGTACAGAGTGCAAACGTTGCGTAGTATCATCCCGTGTTTCGATAATCAGATGAAAATTCAAATCCCGCCGGAAGCGATCGATCCCGCATTCCCAACCAAGCGGATCGGCAAACACAAAGCGGCTGCGGGTGCGGAAAACGCGGAAGAGCGACGGACGTTAATGCCGTGCCTGCACTTGTTCGTCGGTTTAATTAAACGCACTTCTTTCACGTTCAACGAGTATTTTTGTTCGGCTCTCGTTCTCCTCGTCTTCCCGGGCTTCGGTCCGTCTTTCGCCTCCTTCTCGTTATCCTTCCACCCTTAGCTCGCTCGTTTTTTATCTGTGTAGCCGACCCTCTTAACTTCTTCACTGGCTGCGGATTTATTCCTGCACCAGACAGCACTCGCGCGAAACATTAACGAATAAGAGTATTTGAACATCCCTCGTGTATAGTATACCTGTCATTCATCTTGTCGCACGACGACGTATGCGCTCTTGACTGCGAGAGAGATAGAGTTCTCGTCTCTTTCAAAACATTTAAAAAATTTTAAAATATAAATGTAGATGCAATTATCGTTTGGGATTATAATCCCAAGGTACCGTAAGATTTCACGCAGAACACAAATATTCGCGAAACGACTGTCAAACGAAGCAATCGGACAAATTGAAGAATTAGGTCAAACTTGATGACAAATCAGCTCCCTCTCCGAACGAGCCTGCTGCCCGTCTGTATTAATAGAATCACCGAAAAGTGAAGATCGAAGTTGTTCTCGATTGAAGCTGTCACTTTTCCAAGTGGTAAATTAATGCACTTTCAGATGAAAGTACCTTGTAATTTTAAAAGTTTAATTGCGGCAAATGAAGAAGCACGGTATTATGCAAATTTTACGTAATAGCTAAAAGAAGAAATTAGCAAGATCAATTTATCGAAAAACAACATGCGTTTTTAAAATTAATTATTAATTACATTTTGTTTGTTGACAATATTTCACGAGAAAGCAACACGAGCAATAACGTAAATCGATCGATCGAATTCAATCGAGCAGTTTCTCGCTCCAGAAAAAAATGCGGTGCGGTCAGAAAAAAATACAAGCCACTGCGGTAAGTCGAGAAGTATATGAGAGACGAGAAGGATTTCCACCAAGGGCTTGATTATTACGAAGTTGTACGCCACTCGGCAGCGGCGTTAGTGGTATACAGACCGAGGGTTCTCACTTACCGTAGAACCGTGATAACAATTCTCTATCTACGTCTGCTCCTTCCTCGTACGTTTCAGCCGTCTCCTCCCTGTACGACAACCGTCCCTGCCAGAGATTCGGTATGACTTGCCCGCTATTCGACAGTTCTCCGCGTCGCGTCGCGTCGCGTCGCGTCGCCTCCTTCATCCTCTCCACCGTCAATTTCGTCGACAAGCAGCTCACAATGCACCATCGTGAAATTATTCGGTTGGAAGAAACACGCCACGAGTTTCGGCGATGATCATCTGCCGAACTCGTAGCAGCACTTGATCAACAGTAAAAATTTGACAATTTTTGCATGTTACTAACGAGAGACATGTTAGCGACACGCGATCTCAAATTATTACAAAGTGGAATATCGAAGATCAATATTCCGAAAAAAAAATATTCAAAATGGTCTAAATAAATCGCGCGAATAAGTTCTCAACAACTTACTTAAAAATCACATATTATAATTAATATATAGAAATATTATAATGTATTACGAGTAATATAAAAAAATTCTCGCATATCAGCTATTTCTTTAAATCGAAATTAGCGACGCTAGTGTATTACGTGAGATGTACTGGCCGTGGTAATCTCTTTGACTCCGACCAAATGTTTTAATTTATAATCTAACAATCTGCTGCTGAGAGAGAATATTTCCTTTCCACCGTCCAATCTCCATTCATACCTTACATTATTCCCATTCCGGGTTCGACGAGTCGAGTAGTTTGCGAATTGCCAAGTTACATTTAATTAAAGACTATTATGTAGAATTCCGTAACTCTAAGCGAAGGTGGACAGAGGCGAATCATCCTATTTTATTCCTTAATTCATATTAAATTTGAGAAAATCTAATATAATAAAAAAATCCCAAACGTTGTTGTTATCAAAATAAATAATAAGCGAATATTTTTACCAAAATAAAACAATATCGGGCCAAAAAGTAACAAGCGCAATGCATCCTTCATTTAATCTTGAAAAAATCCATTTGTTTCCAGTATCTCATCGGGATTTAGATGAAAAAAGAGACAGTCGATAACTTTGTGGCAAAAAATCTTCTCGTTTTAGGCAAAATGCTTGAAAAAATTAAAATTTAATAAAATCATATCTTCACGCTTTCCATACGATAATACCTCAACCACTGCAATGTCAATTATCTTGGAAGACGGAAAACGTGTAGAGGGAAGCGATGCGAAAATGAAGCAAACCAATGGCGCAATCGTGAAATCTAGCGTCAATGGGGCGCATTGAAGATGCACCGAGCGTCTACAAAGCGGCGAATGAAACGTGAATAGAGGATGGATGCAGAATCGATCATGTAATACATGCCAATCGTATGGCTCCTGGTGTCTGAAATTATTTCATCTCACTATGAACGAAATTACTCTAGAAATATAGTGAGCGACACGCCCGATAACGCTTTTTTAATCACGACAAATACAGATAACTGAAATAAAATTGACAATATAAATTTAGATAAATATGTCAAAATTGCACGTTGAAAAATGAAAAGTTAATATACACGAGCTGTCGTAATAACTAGGAGAGAAATGTGGAACATTTCTTCTTTTTTTATTTTTAACATTGTATAAATAGATGTTTCGCCATATCCCGCTGCCTGCGCGCTTGCGGAAATTAAGTTTGATTCCACCGTATGTCAACTATCCGCAGTTTTGTTTATATCGAACTGTCCCAAATATTTACAAACTACGCGCGACGCGTATAACCAAAATTTTATTCGCACGCTCGCGCTGTTTGCAAGAGAGCGTAGGTTGCAAAAACAATTTATGTGAATAATAACAACGACCCTCTAACCGGCAAACAAATATAACGGCTCCGTTCTGGCGTTACAATTATTCCAAAGGCACGTCGTGGTCTCGTCAACGACAATAACGCTAAATACAAGACGTTTCTAACATGGCCGACGAAGTGCAGAATTTAACCGTGCCGCGTTTCATGTTTACAGCTAGAGAACATTGTTGGCAATTAAAATGTCTTCCGTCGCTAAATTTCGGCTCGTTGGAGCAAGTCGTGAATGCGTTCGAAGGAGACAATATCGACGAGCGGCTCGATCAACGAAGCGCGACAAGAAGGGACGTATTGTTAAACTTTAATTAAAACCAATTTCAAGCGCCACTCAAAGGCAAGCGATCTCACCGTGAAAAAGTAACAAACGCTAAAAAGAAGATAGAAGCTAATTAGTGTCTGGCTTGTTGTCAAATTATACACGGCAGTCTCGCGAGGGGAGAAGTGAGGAAGAAGCGACTTCTTAGTATGAATCGGGTCAAATGTGCAAGAGATCTTGTCTACAGAAATGTATTTAATAACAACTAGATTAAGATGAGACGAGTTTGCCATCAATCTTTCTCAAGAGCGCGTATTAATAGACTAACAATTGGAATATTCAGTCATTTTCTCACAAACTCGACTCGAGTCTCATCGCACGCGGACGACTACTCGGTATCTCTAGCTTGGCCGCTGCGTTTCGTCCGCAGCGTGGTACATTGACGCATGCGATTGTGTTTTCCGCGCCAAGCCATGCCGAGCCAGGTCGAGCGCCGTTCAAATCAGCTGGACAAAGACTTGCGTAACGAACTGAGCCGCGCCGACACAAATAATGGAGGTTTTGTTTGACGAACAGAGTAATTCGTTTATCTCCTTTTTCCCAGCGATCCGTCAGGTGGACTCGGTGCCACCGCGAGGTCGGACGGAGGGCCCCATCTCGAATCAAGCGGAATTACGCGCATTCGTTTCAGCTGATCGTAAACAGTTATGCGTTAACAACGCATGTCCATCGTGTTGTGCACGCGTACGTTTGCGGAAGTGGACCTGTTTGATTGTACAACCAACGACGGCAATTTGCAATCGCGACGGGACTTTATCGCGATGTCGGTCAGTTGACCATATGATTCTGACCTCGACGTACACGGACAATTTATTTTCTGCGACGAGCCATCGCGATTCATCGATATGGCGTTTCCGTTCATTGTTTACGCTCCTGATTACTCGGCAAATTAAGTCACTCGGTAAATAATTTACGAAAACGCGCGCCTGCACCATTTAGCCGCCATTCATCGCGGGGGATAGTAATCGCCGAGAACAAAACTGTCGATAATAACGTGGAGATATTGATTCCTACTAAAGCACGCTGTCGCGTCGTTTCCCCGCTAACTTGATACGAGCAAACTATCATGCGATCCGAATGATAAGATTATAATCGGTCGTGCCGCTTCGTTGGGCCTCACCATGACAAACAAACGCTCGGCTAATCCCGTTGTTCCCCGGCTATGATTATCTGTCATCGGTCATATCATTCGATCAACGCGCGACGTTCCCGATGATCGAATTCATCGGCATAATTGAACGAACGCGCAACCGCCCGGTCGCGGTCGAATCGCGGCCGCCGCCGCCGTGCCGTCAGGACTGGAAAACGGAAGGGACAGTGTCGCGGTGTCAACCGCGCGAACGTCGGATGTAACGCAATAACTGGGCTACAAATCCACCCTTTCGATTTCCTGGGCTAATAGCCCGTTCGCGACACGTCCCGCTACACTATTCTCGACACTCCGCAGAGTGTCGTTTCGCCGCGTCGGGCGCCGCGCCGGCGTGATTAACGCGCGGCTTATTGCCCGATCGCGACAGGTTCGTTCCGACCGGATGAGTCCGGCTCGTGGCTGTTATTTGACAATCGCGACGTACGCGCAAAATACGCGGCCGTGCGGAACGTGTATGAAAATCGCGTCCCGCCGAGTTTGCCAAGTTTCAATTTGAAAGCCAGATTTTCGGCTCTTTATCGATCGCCCTGAACGGTCCCCGGTAAAGAGTAGCTAGTCGCGTTCGTTCGCCTTCGGTAAGCTGCAGAGATATTTTGCTCGAAACGTTTCGGAAGATCGAAAGGCACGCGAGTAACGTCTGACAGCCCGGCAATCAGATTAACCGTCAGCTAGACGTTCGTCAAACATTTCTGCATGCAAATAAAGAAGTTGGCGCTCGCAGTTCCGCGATGGTCAGGATAATGGGACTGCTGCCGTCTCTTGTATGCACGTGGAGCACGCTATGTAACACGCGTGTGGCCCGGCGCGCGTTTCGAGTGTCGCCTCATTTGTAGTTTTCGGTGTTTGCTGACTGGCGCGCCCAGTCGAGATTGGTTCGTCTACCCTACTCGGCATCATCCCCCACTTTCACTCGGAATTATAGCACGTACGATTTACAAGCATCGACTGGAAACGAGTGCAAAAATGAACTGGTAGCCGCCGCCGCCGCCGCCGCCGCTGCGCCGCACCGGTTGGACATGGATCACAGGGTACGAAAATTGCGAACGCGGCGGCATAAAACGTGCGTTCTCGCTGATGGCTCTGCATTCGGTCGCGTGACGTATGATTTCCATTTGCCGCGTACTCGTACAGCCAGGCGATTCCAAGCGTTCGATAATTCTCGATTTAAAGATTTCACCGTAAAGCCGATATGCAAAAAAAGCACGATATTTTTGCATTTGATCTAAATTTTTTGACTTTTGATTCAATTATGTCAATTACGACATTCGGAATATTATATCATGTATATCGATCTGTCTTAAGAATTTGCCGCGCAGCGACACATATGTGTATTTCATTTTATTACGATATACTCCGATACTTATCTGGGTCACACTAAATTGGCGAAACAGCGTTCTACGGAAATAGACGATGAACAAATATGAAATAGGTTTGACGTCACGAGAGAGATACCCGGACAGAGAGTGTGATGTAATATCTAATGCTGCAAAGGTTATCTGATCGAAATCGCGTAACGTAGCGAAACGCGAAGTAGTAAAATCGTTTTTAAAACGTGAATCTTTACGAGAAGTAATTCAACTACAGAGTAGGCCGCGGGTCATTCATCCCGGGCCAATAAACTTGCGCTTCTGATTACGGCATGCAACTGTCCGATGCAACGTGATATTCCTCTACATCGACAACGCAGCGCCCTAATATCGGATGCACCGTGCAGCTTTTTAGCATGGCCTAAATTTCGCGCGAATGCGACAGGTACGCACGCCGAACGAATGCAAAAACAACAATTGACATCACAAGTACCATCGAAACGCGATGCAGGGCGGAAGATAGTGGCGCGATGGAGATAGCGAAAAGAAGAGGAGCGTGCAACTCGAGAGGCGCGTAACCAGATGCGCGTTCCGTCAATCTTTGGCTGAAACATTCCTATTTAATTTATATCTACACGTATCGCGTGTACCCCTAATTATCGACGATGGATTATATCGTTGCGGTATTATAATTAAAACCCTAGCAATTAAGTTAAATAATTGTCAATATTAAATTAAATTGCGTTCCCGATATTTGATTCCGCTGTCACGGCTCAGCGAGCCTCAACAAATTGCACGAATTTTCAAGAAAATTCCGCGTAACGAAAGCCACTTGATAGAGATAAATTATTGAAAAGGGATACCGGAAACATTTGTCTTGGGACTTCTTCGCCAGAGAGCGAAGAAAGTTTTCTCGTTATCGAAATAATCAGCAAGAAGCAAAAAGGAATATGCATTCTTCCATTTATATATATCGTTTGAACGTAAAAATAATTATTTAAAATAAATATTGTTTTTTATTGAATAAATAAACAAAAGTGACGAAGGAAATTTTTTACTGCTTAATCTATTATTCTGTGATTTTTTTAACAATGCATTTGCAAGATGCAGCTGCACTTTTTTACATGGCATCGTGTGCTTTGACATAAATCGATTCTTCTCATTGTTCTATTTATATAGAGTAAGGTAATCATCAATTACTAACGTCATCGGTAAAGATATTAAATATCACATATTAAATATCACAGATTTTATGTCATAAAGTTACTTTATGTTATATACATATTTATAATGATATACTGAGTTTTTTATTATTTGATTTCTATTAAATTCTATGAAACGATACAATCGGAGCTATAAGCTTGAAAATTAAATTATACAGTCAGCAAACAGCGCATTTATCGCATCTAAATTATCTAACGTTACCACCAGAACAATTATTAAATACTTTACACAAATTTAGAAGTGAAAATAGCTGTTTTTAAAAAAAAATATTCATAAGTAATTGATATTAGTCTAACTACTTATATTGAATAACAAAAATAGATTTACATATAAAAGTGGCAAGCAAAAGTAATTGTGACATAAATCAATTAACTTATGAAGATATGATTAAAAGATTCAGATTTTATTATTCTCCTGAATTTTAATCTCGTTGCAAGCCGCAGATACAAAATCCTCATAATAAACGTTCCGTGACCGAGATATCTTTGATTATACCACTAGTCACGCGTCAAGAAGATTTGAAACGTGACCAATTCGCTCCAGTAACTTTCTCTCGTAATGTAAAAGTTATTGTCAACCACACAGTTATATTTACTCACAATATACATATACGTATGCGCGCAACAATGCGCAAATAATATATAATTAATACTAATTGGGGAGCCTGGATCAATAAAATCGTTTGTAAAATTGTTAACTATCGCGACAAATCTGTGTTCCAAATCAGGTACACATGTCCAAATGTATCCTATAATTTCCTCTTGTTAACGCTTGCTTTAATTATCGCTGCCATTTTATTCGTTTCATCTCGGATAACACATTGCCGTGCGCAATTTTAAATGTACTTTTCGATGTGACGCGCATATGCTTGCGCGATATGGCGACGCACATGGAGTCAGGTCGACGTTGCGGTCGGGTACGATGGCACATCGTAATTTATTAGCCAGCGTGCAAAACAGCCTTTAGTTCGTAATAATTGCACGTCACGAAACGCTGGTGCGTGGGCTGACGTTGCGTAACGCGTGCCACGCGCGTACTTTCGCCGATGGGATGCAGCACTGCACACAGAGGCGCGCATGGTTTCGTGTGATGTTCATTAAAATCTACCCCGATGGGACATTGCAAACTATTTGTTAACGATTTGCAGAGGTGGAAAACGGAGAAAGATTGCACGCGGAAGAGAGAAAGAGAGGTGGAGTGGGAGCGAGCGAGAGCGGGAGAACATGACAGACAAAATGTAACCTCATTTGACTCCTATTGTACCAAATAGAGATACAGTCATTGAGGCAAGTACGCGCTTTTTTTTATTATACAATTTCGTTTGTGTCGCTTGTAGCGCGATGCGATAACGTTTAAATTAATCTGTCGACGAATAATTGCCTATGTAATTAGAGATATCGCGTTTCGACGGTGCGGTTAAGTCGCGCGGAATAGATGTAGCGGTAATTTTACAGTTTTATGAATTGTGCATAATTCGCCACTGCCGTGTGGTTAATTACCTGCATTAAATTCCGTTGCCCCATCCCAAAGGGCTGGCGAGTAGAAAGGCCGCGCTCAGCCCATTCGCGCGCCGCGCCGACTACTTAACTGACACTTCTTTCTTCGTACGGCAGAACAAGTAGTGGCTCTCGCATGTGAGGGAATGCTCTTTTTCCATGCTCGCAGTTAAATTTCTTTGCGGGATTTATGGAGCGCGCGGCTACTCGTCCCGGCATTATCTATACGACCGGCAAAAGAGAGAGAGAGAGAGAGAGAGAGAGAGCCGCTCGTGCCCCGTTGATTTAAATCTCTCCATTCGACCGTTGCACCGTGCTTCATATGCATTCAAAACGCGTTACGCGACGTGCACTGCCCCGTCATTCCCCTCTTCGCTCTTCCGCGAGCGCGACTGCACGCGACTGCATGCATCCGTGTTGATTCCGGCGCATACCATTATCGCGGGGGAGGAAAAATATTTAATGTTCGGCAAAAACCGGACGAGAGACCACGCGGCTGGCCGATTTGTTATCGGCCACTAACCGCCGCGCTAGCCCGCGGCCTCTTCCCCGCACACTGGCTTCTCTCTGCCTGCCCTGGACTAACTTTGCTCCACTCGGCTTTTTTCTTTCGGCGGCGGCGGCGGCAGCGGCGCGGGCGGGCGCCTAGGTCCGCGCCGGTAAGCGTTTTCGGCACGTTTTCTGCTGTGTGCACGTGCGGGTCAGCTTTCGTTGAAAAATGCCTTTTTTCCGACGACCCAGTACCACGCGTCACGTACGCCGCGAGCGAGCTCACGCAAACGATCAGCGGAAATAACGCTAATTATTTTTGATGAGGCAGTTTGACAGTTGGCATTTATTTAACCGAATATTCAGAGTATTCAGACGTTAACGGTTGATTTTCTCTTTGTTTCGTGCATTTCCTGAATTTAATCAAGTCAACCGCGCACGCAGCACGATAGATGTCCCTCGCTGACAATGTGGACTATCTCAGCGACAGTAAATTTTAGCATGATGTTGCATTTTATTGGAAGGTAATGTACGGGGGCTGTAACAAATTCCAACTACCTCGCTTATATGGCTAGTTCGCTGTAAAACGATGCAAGATTGCTTTAGGAGATACGAGCGCGAAACGATGCTAGTTAATGGCTGCCAGCCACCTTAGGATTGATTCACAGTTACTGACCTGATGCCCTGCTGAGCATCAAGGATACACGCAACCTTTCCAAAGTTGAAGCTAACGTTACATCAAATATTCAATTCGTCCAACAGTAAAAATTAAACATCGGCGAGGAAGATTGATACTCTGTTTTTAAACGTTTCTCTCAGCGTTTCCACGCGCGCCGTAAAATATTATGTATTCTCATTAGGCTGTTATACCGATAATTCTTTCGACGCATCTCCGCGGGAGTGTACTAAATTTAAATTCCCCGCCCCCGCGTTGCCGTTAAATAATTCGCCAAGATTCCAAGCGTTAAACGGGAAAGCGGTAATGAATCAACGTAACGAGAGTTATCTCGATGACAATAACTTATCTCGTAAGGAACGGCGAACGGCTTTGTATTAATAGCAACGTGGAGCATCCTGATCTACGACACCACTCATCACTCGCTCAGTATTCGCCTAATAAATTTTCTCTCTCTCTCTCTCTCTCTCTCTATAGTTAAATACTGCATTCTGTCCTTGTGAAGGAAAGAATCCCACCCGCTGTGTTTTTTAAAAAATGAAGAAAACGTTGCAGTTCGCGAATCAAAAGTAACATGCAATCCAAGATTCGCGAGAGGAGGGCAAAGCAGAAAAGAAAATTTTTTCCGCATACGAAAAGATCGATAAGACCTAGATTGCACGTGCACTTACGTGGTGCGGGGGATTCGGAGTGTATTTCCAGCGTTGACCGGTGGGAAGTTTACTTTTTGCATGAAACAAGATCTCAGGAGTCTGCGGAATTCCATGGGGAGAATACTCTAAGTGATGGAGTGGTCCACTACTCCAGGTTTAGTAAATACGACACACGAATAACCCAGTTGGCGGCCTTTTACCGAGGGAAAATCTATCATTATCCTTCAATAACCACGGTCATCCGCGCTAATTCAATTAATTAAACAGGCACCACTAATTTTACACTATCATATGAAGGATAAGGGTGAGTTACACGAGTTTCCGCCGACTTGCTGTGATCGGTAAAGAGAACATTGGAGTTTACGCGCTATAAATACTGACAGTACATTTGACACAAAGTATTTGAAGCTGCATGTTGTCGCAACCGCGTATACAAAAAGAACGATTAAGCTAAAGTATTTAAAATTTTTAATAAAAAGACGCTCAAATTGATTGCTAAAATGTCAAAACTTTTTGTAGCATTGCTCATCGTGCTTGAACGTCCTTCATAATTATTTTGATAATAAAGTTATTTTCACAAATCCAGCTGAATTTTCAGATACTTTAGTAAAACCGTAATGTGTATAAAAATTTACTGTGCTGCATCGCGCAACATTTTTGGATTATTACGTAGCAAATACCAAATATTTCATAGTGATAAAATAATAATGTTTAAATAACGTAATCACACATAAGACTTCTCTACGTTATCGCGTAAAAGAATTGCAAAAGTATATTTTCTTAAGTTTCAATTTTCGCATTAATTTACTTTTGTAACTGCATCACGGTATTGTACGACTTACGAAAATCAAATAAAAGCGCACATAATAATAGCCAAAGTTTACTCTTACTTATCAAAAATGTTGATTATCGCGTTCTGCTTTTATAAATAAATTCCGCGAGAGCGACTGAAACTTGGCCACAAGAAACTTGGCGGTTGGCAATAAGTCTAGAATATAATTACCTTCTGTGTTTGTGTGTTTTATATAAAGTGTCGCAAACTTTCTTGCCGCGTAAAGGTATCGTGTTGCCAATTATACCAGGTTTACGCAATTATTAAGGCCCGCCATTACGTTCAACATGCAAAAAGAAACGCGCGACGGAGCAGTTTATTCGCCTCTACGACGTCGTCGCGGTAATTCTATAAATCACTTGAGAAAATCCCATCGCGTTCGTGCATGCGAGAAAAAAATATCAGCTAACAAGTGTAATAAAGCGCGACGTAGTAATAGATATCGTGCTCCTTATCTATGATATAATTAAAGATGGTTTGTCGCATCAGCTCTTACCACCATCAATTAATTATTAAGCTATAACTATGTTAATTCTCGAAGGTAGACATAGTACCGTCTTTAACTCAATGAAGTGAGACATCTTCTACCTTTGAATTAATTAGTGAACCATAATCCTTGTCAAAGATCCAATTAGAAAGGTAGAGTCTAGAGATCCGTTCGAGGCAGACGCAACTATTATCGATTTTCTACTCGCGTATATATTGTACATTTGCTCTCATAAAAGCATAGATAATATATGATTCTGTAAGCATTGATAGAGGCGATGTGCGATAAATAATTGGGCGGTATTTGGATAATTAGATTAATTATTAATGAGGCCGACATTACGCGGTTGCCAAAAAAAGCAAGAAAATTAAATTTATGCTTTCGGGACCTATACGTACTGAGGATTTGAAGGGATATGTGAGGAAATAAAAAAAATACGAATTATATATTCGCATAAAATCCAGGAATTAAAAAGGCACCGCGATAGAGCAGTTCGACTGGTCGCACATACATTAGGTCGGCTTTAATTCACATTTGGCTTTCATTACAATATTCAGTGTGCGGGTAAGAAATTAATAATTCGTTGCGTCGCTTTTAAAATTTTCATAGAGCTCACTCCGCGCGGATTTGGATGCACGACGCGTAGTAGGATGGACGATTTCAATAGCGACGGACTCGCGATTAATTCGAAAGTTATTAAAATTTTAATTTATTCAGTGGATTTATTCACTGACCAGACAAATGTACATATGCGATATAAGCGTATGTACCTAAG
Source organism: Solenopsis invicta (assembly GCF_016802725.1). Classification (NCBI taxonomy): domain Eukaryota; kingdom Metazoa; phylum Arthropoda; class Insecta; order Hymenoptera; family Formicidae; genus Solenopsis; species Solenopsis invicta. Next base: position 2,297,127 of record NC_052667.1, read on the forward strand.
CGTAAAAGTTTCGCGATATCCTTCTTGACTTCTAAACGTTTACGCAAAAGGATAAGGATTAAGAAAAGAAAGTCAGCGAATGTGGGCCAACAGTTGCGTGAATCGAGCGACCATAATGTACAGTCCGAGTATCGACTTTTTCTATTTGTACGTTACGATTGCAATTCGGATATCAACGCGATAACTGCTTGATTAGATCGATCATCACGTCATTGAAATATGTATTCCATCATTTTCACCTAAACATCTCTTTACTAAATTATAACATTCGCATCACAGTCTGTATACTTTTCATTAAATATTATCCTCTGCGTTGTAATAATTATTACACTAACGAATTCGAAATGTTATACAGACCATTTGTAATTACGTGCATTGGTTGAAATAAATTATTCCTCAATAAACCACGAAACCCCAGAATAGGAAGTCCTATGTAAATAATATCGGTAAACTTCGTGATGAAATAAAGCGCAAACATATCGATCGAGGCTCACGACGTCAATGAGAACGGCGTGGCGCGGCGCGGCGTCGCGACTGAAATAATTCTCGATAGCGCGACGTCGAGCGACGGGGATTAAATTTTTTTTTCCTCGTTCGTTCCTATTTTGTTCGGCCGAGTCGTTAAATCGGTTTGTGCAGAGTACCGAACCCGAAATACACATCTTCATGCACGTTGATGACTACAAAGCGCATAGGAAGATTAACGACCCGGTGACGGAAGGAGTTCGATAAATCACTCCGGTGACCCTGCCGCGTTGCCGCCTGAGGTTTAGCTTTATTGTTAACCGGCGAACTTACGGCCCGGCTGCAATATAACTTGAGAACGGTGGACAATAAAGACATCGGGAATGAACGTTCTGAAATGCAGAAACTTATTTTCCGCGTCGGCCCGCCCGTGCGGCCCGCGCTCATTCTTAACTCGCCGACCGCGTTATAATCCGCGAAAGAGATTGAGCCGCGGATAAGAACGGGATTTGGAAAGCACTGGCGTTCTATACTTTAACAAAGTAACTTTGCCGTATCTCGATATAACGTTTTATCGCCTCAACAGCGTAAAGATTTCCAACGAGATATATCAATCTATTGAAATAAAGTATAATTGTACGTACAAATATAATAATTACATTTTATCTAATTAGTACGTTTGTAACGAATGCGCGATTACAAAAAGGATTGTTCCAAATTCAACATCTTAAGCTCATTAAAACCGTCTTTCATTACAGAGGAATTCTTAACTTTCCTATTCGGATAGCGACGTATTTAGAACAAGGTATTTAGAGCAATTAAGTATACCGTGGATTTGAACGGAAACGAAAATCAGAGTAAACACGAGTAAAATTGAAGATATAAATTTTAGATTAGCCAAAAGTTACATTATATAATATTCTAATCCGAATACGCATTGTTAATTTCTGGTTTGCGTATTAAATTATTAATAATATTATTTGAATAATTATTATTAATATAAACGGAATAGCATTATGCAGCGCACTGAAAACATTTTGCAGATTTATTGATCGGGAGCACAGCGGCAACATCTGCCATTAAAGTTCCAATACAATTAATCAGAATCAATAGAAACAGCGAGACAAGTAACAATAGAAATTTTCTACGTGAAAACATCCTTTTTGCATCATGGTTAATCGTGTCGTGTAAACTATCGTGCGATAAATCTAATATGAAGCGGCGGGACATTTTAAATTAATCCTGCTTAATTGAGAAAAGTCTTGATATTGAGACGCAACGCGCATTTATTATATATTCACAGCACGGTGGTCAACGATGTTTAATGGTAAATTCGCAATTATGCGGCCGATTTCGCGTAATACCACGTTACCCGCAATATGGAAATCTTGCGCTGCGTGAGGATAATACCCTGTCATACTCATGAGTGCTGCATAATATCATATTGCAATACATTATAATCGCAGGTGCCCACATCGGCCACGGGGCCGTTCAACTGGCACTAACCTTCCGTCGGGGGTCGACTTTTCTCCATCGTTGGGAAAACGCGGCCAAAGGGATAATATCTTAACTCCCTGACAGATATCCCGGTGTAAGTCAAAGGGACATTGCGATTGAATTTATCAAGAGAGACGCTGAGTATTCCTGTGAAGGCGGGATTTCGCAAGGAAATCCGACTGCACTTCCTTTTTGCAGTTTGAAACCAGATAGGTACCTCCTCTTCCGACCTCGTGCGAGGTAACGAGTTTTAACAGGTGGTTTCCTCCCTTGAAAATTCAGTTTGCTGTATCCAGAATAATCTGGACTAAAGGTAGATACGCTCGCTCCTCACGCACACTTCGGACTCGTCAAACTTCCGCCCAGGTCAACCGACCAAGAGAGAAAGAGAGAGAGAGAGAGAGAAGAATATTACCTACTAAACTTCACTTTAAATTTATGATGAAAACGGATCCGCGCGTGAAGATGTTGAATTTAATTCGTGTTTCAATTAAGATGAATAATAACGAGCGTACTCGCATATCAGAATTTTCCCTCGCGATATACTTCGTTCTATAAAATTAGCAAAGCGTATCACGCGGCGCTTGTTACGCAACGTTTCATGTCGCAGAATTTACTTTACAACTTAGATCACGAGTCATTGTCGTCGTTACTGGTACACTGTTTTATCCGCATTTATACTTTGCCTGTGTAAAAGGAATTTCGATATATACATATACATACATACACACATACATACATACATACACACACACACATATATATATATATATATATATATATGTACAATATATTGCTCTTTACTTCCTCTACTTATATCGTGTTTAAATTCTTGCGTCGCGTCAGAATTGCGAAAAGTAATGTGATAACAAACTTATCTCACGTAAGTACAAGAATAAAACTAATTCATACTACATTTATCCATGTTAAGAACAATGTAAACTTTTATCATAAATTACAAGAAATTAAATAGCTTTGGTGTGAATTAAGCGCGCGCGTTCCGCTTTCGTGAGAAACCAAAAAGATTCGAAATAACGATTCACGCGTGCGACGACGAAAAGCCGGGACCTAAGCACTTTCCGTCGAAACGGCCGCGAGAGTTTTACGAGGCTTAATATCGACGTTTCGACGGCGTAATTCGTCGCAGCCGGCAGCTATCGTTCGCGCGGCATCGCGGACCAAAGGCTCGATAAGGACGTCGGGCTCGCGCCACTTGCGTGCCGTGACAAAGCGCGATCCGCGTGTATAAGGTGCGCGAGATCTGCGGTATCGCGCGAATCCGGTTGATATAAATGAGGTGTTAACCCCCGTAGGCTCGCGAAGGAATTAAACGCGGGAGAGGAAGTGAAAATTTAATGGGATACGGGAACTCTCGTAGATCGATATCGAATCCAGAAGTATCGAGTACCAAGGGCACTAACATCGCGAGCGTTGATCCCGTTCGCTGCTGTCTAAAGATAAGAAGAAATTGTTAACGTCTCTGTTTCCACTTTGAATATGTCGTCACGTCTTCGCCGAGGCTCGCCTCAGAAGCAGAAACAGAGACACGCAACGCGTGTGTGCAGCTTATTCCTTCCTTTTTCGTTAATGACCATACTTGAACCTTTTCACTCGTATACCAACTTCACATGAAGGAGCAATTATTTGCACACGCCGCGTGCACATGTGCGCCCCAGTTCGCGTATTGTTAAAGAGCGCAATCTGATTAGTTGAAGCTAAATAATAACAATATCGAGGCGTACACGGTTGTACTGAAATAATACTGTAATATGCGAAATAGGCATGTTGAAAAGATACGAGAATCGCGAAATCTCGACGCGCTAAACTAGAACCGCGCGGTGGATCTATAATCTTCGAGGGAATTGCAGAAAGTTGGAGCGATCCAACGTCGTTTGAGCTATGTTCTTTGTCGCGTGTACACGTATAATTTAACGCTGGTGAATATCGCTGTGTCGATGCGATATACCATCGAATGTTGCATGCAGAAATATCGGTCCTCGGTCAAACAATCTGCGCTTACCGCCCTGCATCAAAGTATGCAAGATAGCCCGAACCCTAGTTCGCCCTCACGAAATCACACGCAAACTCGAATTTCGTCACGTTTGTGCAGTAACTTACCGTACACGTTCGCTTTGTCCAAAGCGTCGCCGAATATTGACTAAACATGAACGTCCTGCCGCTATCCGCGGGGCATTCGTGATAAAGCAGATCTCGCTGGCTCGAATCTAAAATTCACGGAGGGACGGGCGACTTATCGCGTCATTAATTTTTTGTTTCTCTTTTTTTTTTGTTACTTCCATCTAAAGTTTTATACGCGCGTTCGCCGTAAAAGACGCGCGTAAAATTGTTACGTGAAGACCGCGTCTCTCATCGGTGCAGACTGACGAGCGTAATTTCCTCCGCCAAGTTTGCACACGCACGCGAAACAATGCCCGATTATGCCGTAGGAAAATAGGACTGGGTCCGTTTCTCTCTCGCGTTTCACTTTCGCACCTGAAATCGCTCCTAGCCCTAGCCCTAGCCTCGTTGCACTCTCTTTCTCCCTTTCGCTCTCTCGGGTGCGATATTCATATGAACGACCGGGCAGTCAAAGTGATAAGATATAAGTCGACGGCTGGTGGCCATCCACCGGCTATTTGCATAATGTAGGCCCTCGTTATGTACGCCCATTAACCTCCGCGCCCCCTTCTTCAACGTCCGCTCGAGCCCACCACCGTCTCGTTGCCGACGTTTCCCTCCTGGCCCACCCCCTTGAAATCCCTCGACGAGGTCCTACAGGCCATTTTCCACGCGCGGGCCGCTCGAACGAGGAGTTTACACCTCGCCCGCAGCCCTAATGCAGCGATGTTTTATTGCTGCGCGCCAGACTTTCTTTCTCTCTCGGGAGATCAGTATTATTTTTATGCGATTATTATTACACGATGTAACGATACGTGCAGGGCATATACACGGATGATGAAAATGGACGAAACTGCCCCCCATGGCAATAGTGTGTGTAATTCTGTTTCTTATTTTTTTTTCCTTCTTTCGAAAGCTCGCTCGGACAACGCAACGCACGGTGATAGAGCCAAGATTTATTACAAGTCGTAAAGGGAATGGACTATTTTCGAGAGATTTTGTTATCTCCGCGGTAACGTTGTTACAAAGATACGTTATGGGACCACAATCCGCGCCAGGCGTTCCTTGTACAGTTAGTTTTTGCACCAACGTTACATAGCGTGCGTCTTACGTCGCGCGTTAATGAAACACGCCGTATAATACTGTTAAAAAGTCATTCTTTGCGCGATCATTGCGGACAGCAATTTTAGAATGTGCGGAATGAAGAGTATATTATTGCGGCACTCGAGAGAATCACCACGCACACGGGGGAGTCTAGGGGCGGAGATAATATCTCGGTTGTACGTAACGGCCTGCGGGAAACAATCGCCCTGAGAGAATCTAATTTCTGGCTGCGGAACGCTCTGCTTTAATCTCGAAATTTCTGCCGCGGAGAAATGATATTTTGCCCGGTAATGCAATTTAATGGTCGTTATGAAAAACCCACGGAAAATCGGCCGCGACGCGATGCAACGAACACGCGGTCGTTACGCGAAAGTGTCAATTTGTACGCCGATATACCCCGTTATCGCTGGTTTTGAATGTATTTATTACCGCGGGAGCCTGCGTGGCGGTTTAAAAAGGAGAAAAAAATGTGCGTCCAGCGCGGGGGTTGCGTTGCACCGTTTTTCCGCGATAAACAAATAATTATCGTGTAAATTAGTCAAAACGCACTGGCGAAAGCAATTTGATTAATTTTGAAAAATTTTAGAAAGACACCCGAGTGACATCGAAACAACCGTTTTTTTTACAACGTTTATTAGTACCACGTGTAATTCCGCGATGAAGCATTCGTGATATACTGACATCGTGCATTCCAGTTACTCTTTTTCCAATACTGTGATGAACTGTTGCTGGGAGGCTTTTCACGTCATGATTGTACCGCAACGCTGAACGCGATTGAAGGCATCCCCGGAGTAACGCTGCACTAACAATTTTTCCGTTGTTTGTCGACAGAACTTTTACAGAATTTATGGAATGACAAAATATTTAGTTAAACGTCTTCATTTTTCTCGAATAAATTCGAGATTGCGTGCGTACATTGCTAATACTTTTTTTTTTAATTTCTTGCTGCACAAAAGATCGTACTGTTTAGGTATGTTTACGATCTTTCGCTGAAAAGTTACAATAGAGTGCTAATAAATTTTCGCTCGCAACGCTTCTCTGGGAATTCCGCCAATGATTGCCTCGTCTCCGAGGAACTGCCACAGCTCTCCGGTAAAAGAACCAAGGAATGTCCGCGCTCACGGTCGCACCTGCAGGCACGTCGCGTTAACGGATATAAAACAGCAGGGGAATGAATGAGCTCTTTAATCGAGATTCCTTTTTGGCGCAATTAATAGGACATGCTTATCTCCCGGCGCTTAAATCACCATTCCAAATCTCTTGTCGCGCTAACTTCTTCCTCGAACGTTATTGTTCCGTACAACGGAAGGCGACCGGATCTAAAAAGAGAGGAATGGCACAGGAGGAGGGTTTATTATTTATCTGCTTCTTGAGTCCTTCCATTGTTTCCGTTTAACCTCCATCGTCCTCTGACCGACCATAATCTCGCGCGCCTCGAACGTAGTTAGCGCAAACAATGCTGTACACCGGAAACGAACCACTAATTAGAGGAAGCGACGAGGGTGAACCGTAGTATTATAACGTGGACGGATTAACTGCATTATGAAATTTGGAAGTTGGCGGTCATCACTAATGCCTTTAAACGCAAGCTCAAAAAATAACTTGAAAAATATTTTTCCCCCCCTCACTCTCTCTTTCTCTTTGTGGATGACGCACTTCTCAATTAACTACCTATTCCGTTACCTCTTCAAGTGACTGTTGCATGGTTTAAAAAGCAAGAAGGTAAAAATTTAATCACTGTCACACGAGCAGCAATCCTCTGGGTTTCATCAATCAGCGAAATTATTTATATACTATATACGTAATTCTCAAGTATCTAATTATCTCGATTCATTCGGGAATAAAATTATAATCCAAACTTGAGAAACTTTTGCGGCAACTTAATGGTTTATTTGAAAATGCGCGTGCATTTTCCCCCGCCCGTTCGGCATTACCTCTACGGCTCGTTAAGAGTTTCAGATTACATTGTGCCAAGACCTACGGTATTAAGATTTCTCGCAAAGTTCGACAACTAAAAGTCGCAACGTTAGTGAGGGGGAAAAAAGTCTCTTCGAGAATTTTTCTTACAAATTAATGGCCAATGTTCTCTCAGTAAATATACCGATATAAAACTCCTTATTCGCAATCAATTTTAATTGGAACAACAAATTGACGAAATAAATTTTGCAAAAAACTAGATTTACGTAGTTATATTCTTATATATATAAATAAATCAATTGTAATTAAATGAACGCAAAATATGCGAATTATACAGGAATATTCAACGTAGATATGTAAGAGTCATTAATATTGCATAACCACTTCCGGTCGCGATTTCCATTCGGTGCTGGAACTTTTCGTAGTCTATGCATTTGTTTTGGCTCCTCGAAGGGTAGAATGGCGAGACGCAAAGTCAGCGCATTTTTTCGGAGAACATGTCGTAGTAACCGAAAATTTATGTGGGTCAGCGTTCGTTCATTTTCAATATATACGATCCTTCTTCGCGCCAAACTTTAAGACCTTACACTTCACCGAAAAATAATTGCATCCAAGTGATAAAGCTTTCGATTCTTTCGATTTTTTTCTCTAATTATTAATTTTAATGACTCGTTTTTACATTATTCTTACTATATCCAACATTAAGCAAAAAATTTAACATTACATTAAAAATAAAAAAAAAGTATTTAAAAAAACAGAATATTATATGTATAAAAAGTGCAATAAAAATGTGCATACAATTTTCGACTTTATCGGTAAAACGAGTATGACATAATTGTCTGTGATAGAAGATTTAAATTGCTAAAGTATTGACGTACTAACTTTAGAATACAGCATCTTCTCTCGGCAATGGAGGCGAGTCAACCTCCATCACTTACGGGAAAGCATTAACCTTATTAGGACCGCTACTTTCCTATTACGCCTTATTATTTCTCATTCATCTTAACAACATTTCCATACCCCAAATTGCGATCCATTATTACTTATGACTTACGAGTTTCCGCATAACATCAGCTCTGCTATAATCTCGTCTACTCACCTGAAAAGAAAAAATAAAAATGCATGTTAGTGAGATATTATAATAGCGGAAATGATAAGAGAGTGTGGTAAAATAATTAAAGAAAATTCGTAGGTTTAATACATTTTCCCGAATTAATACGAGCTCCGATTTCGTTTATGGAACAAAAGCAATGCGTTATATATAAATTAACTTAAACTCTAATAAATTTTTATATGTATAAAAACAATGCTTGATAAAGCACTGATAATTATTTTTCTCTGTAATATAATCATGATAAATGCATAATTCACTCGTCAAATTCTTTTGAAAAACAAATGTAACAAAATAAAACTTGCTAAACAATTTTTTAAAAAGGGCTTGTCAATTCATTTGTTGTGTTAAAAAAAACATTCGTATACGTAAAACTCAATGTTGTACAAGCATAATTTTTACATATTCATGAAAATAAGATTAGCAACGAATAATGGAATGATAAAGAATGCAGAAATCATATAATATTACACAATCTTTCGTATATTTTTAAAATTTTTGTTGCTGATGACCAAACTTCCATAGTTGATAATGCCAAAGCTTCAAAATCGTGTTCGACGAGCGCGCGTGAATATTTAACGGAATTAAATGCAGTTCTTAAAGCCGGGGAAATTATAATCCATGAATTTTGAAACAACGTTCGATGCGGGCGTATTATGTAGAACACGAATAAGTTTTGAATGAAACACGGGGCATCGGATTAATTCCATCGATTGGACGACAAAATGAAGCAGGAAATTAGAACATCCTTTTCAATATCCATCTCCCTTGCTCATGCGGCCTATGATAAGTCCTAAAATTATATCCGTTTGTCTCGCAAAATACATTAAATTCGCATTAATAATTATTAATTTATAATATTTACAATTATTACACGTACAGTAGTAATCATCAAACGCTAGAATATGTAATAATTTATTATAATTTCAAAATACATGAGTTTCCAAAATACAAGAGTTTCTCTCCGAAACTCTTTATAACCCATGGATCAAGACGACAAAGTTAGATAATTTTATTGAACGAAAGTATTGACGTAAATGTTGAGTTAGGTAACAGGCACAAGTAAGAAGAAAAAAAAACTCAAACGACCGACGACGTCGCAGAGAAATGGTGGACAAATGACGAGGCGAACAATGATAGGGATTGATCGAGACGCAAGACGAGATTTCATGGATAAGGAGGTAAGCCCAACACTCGATAATGATGCCCTAAGAATGAGTCAACCGTTGGGGTTGAAAGGATTAAAGCGGAAGCCACCATACGTTCGTACAAAGGTTCAACTAAACGATACGCCGATGGGAGAACAGTTTCGGTTATAATTAATTCTACAGAGCGATCAATTAGTGTTGGCCCGTGTATTTTGCATACGACTGTACGCGGAGACCGACAAAACGCGGGCGGCATAAAATTCAATTCGAAAATTAATGGAGTTACACCCGCTCTAGATAATAGAGAGGAAACGCGTTTGAAGTTATAACAGCGATACACACGCCGATTAAACGGATTACATTAACATTATGTAATTGTCCTCATATGACTCTCATACGGTACTAAATGCAATATTTAAGTATATTTGTGTAGTAGACTTTTGTACTTGTTTGTTAGATGGGAAATATTGTACTTTTATTCTGCCTGGTGTACTCAAAGGTATGTAAATATTTACATCTGTAAATAGAAGAGGGGACTGTAAATGTTACATGTACGTTGCATAGTGATGTTTGCATGCAAAATATACGACTATTTACCAAATATCCCGACGTTCCCATAATTTTGTTACACATATTTTAACAAGTAAAAGCTGCCCGATATATCTTCATTATACCAGTTGCACCGGTTTATCTGCACAGTGGCATGTAACAGCTTTTATGAAATAATTCTGTAATTAAAAAACACATAGTAGTTTTCGGTTGAGCAAATTCTTATTACAATAACGCATTAAAATTACGTTTAAAAAATTAACAAAATTATGTTGTAGGAATGGCATCGTAGCGCATTTTATATTTCCGTAAAAATTATTCTTATTAAGCATTACGATTATTATCGCGAGAAAATGTGCAATTTACATTTTCTTTAAGGCGACACACCCTGCGTTAATTTATTCTTTCGGACAGACTTAAATTTAGACACGTGTATTAGGCGGTTCTTTCTCGTGAAGAGACAGAGTACGTATCTATTATAGACTAGCGTTGCCTTCTTATTATTCGCGGCCGCACCACGTATCATATATATGCCACCATCGATACGTTTCTTCCGAGAAAGCCGACGACGACGACGACGACGACGCCTCGTTATTTATTTGTCGTAGCCTCGTAATGATAAACTTCGGTTGCGGCGGTACGTGACCGTGCCGTAGGTGCTTCCGATACAACGGAATCGCAAAGACAAACATCTATAGACATGCAACACGTGTCGGTAAGTATCTAACATACGGATAGACAAGACGGTAAATAATTTAGTACCTCGGCCGCCCGGCAGTCTGCCGCCCTGTCTGTAAATCCGCAATATACTATCCCTCGCAACACCCCTTACCTCACGTCCCGTCACCCCCGTTCTACATCAATCGACTTACCCTTACGGTTTCCGCGAAATCGTCCTCGCCCCCCTCGCCACCACCGTCGTCGTCCGCCGCCGCCGCCGCCGCCGCCGCCCCCGATGCAGACGCGAGTCAATTACGCACCCGCCCTCTCCGCCGTGCGTGGCGGCGCGTAATCGCGCGACTAATTGACACGAGTACTTTTCGACAACGTCTGTAAACCAAGCGATGCGATTCCGGATTAACAATAAACGCGGAAGCGCGCTCGAAGGAATTTCGAATGTGTTGCGAGCATTCCCGAGTCTTCGCCGTGATTGCGCGCGATGTTGTTCGCGTTCGATGCGTGCGCTTAACTTCTCGTCAGAACGATCAAAATCAGACGAGAGCAAAGGCAAGATGGTGTGTGCAGCCAGCTGTCGCTGTCGCGTTACGTATCGTCGCGCGTTAATAGAATGCATTCGCGCGCACTTGGAGCCAAGGAGGCAGAAAAGCTGGCGGCGCCCTTCGGCACAGGCGTGCCAAAAACCTTTTGTTTCCTTCCGCGAGCGAGAAACACCAGATGAATTTTCCCCGCGCGCGCGCTGCAGTTAAGACGTTACAGTTAAAACGTTATTACGCTACAGTTATCGCGTGATATTAAATTCCGTAAATTTCGTTCGCAAGGAGGCGTGATGCCGCTTGACGCTTATATCGCAACTTCGGCTCATTCGCCGAACAGGAGTTCGTATAAGTCTCGCGTGAAAATATGAGAGAGATTGATTGATTGATTGATTTAGCGTTTATTGAAATTTTAGGGCCGAAGTCCTCTAAGAATTTACAAGAGGTTACAGAATAATTCGAAAACAGAATGACGAAACGCACATAAACAAAATCAATAAGACAAGTTAAGAAACAGTAGCAAAAGGTGAGAATTAAATAACGGTGACTATAGTAATGAAAAAGAAGAATAAAGAAAATGATAATGACAGTAGTAGTGAAAACAGACTACATAAGAAAATAAAAAAAAACAAAAAAAAACGAGAAAAAAAAACAAAAATAATAATAAAATAATGAAAATAATAGTAATAATAATAATAATATTACAAAAAAAAAACAAAAAGATAAACCTATTGAAGCTGTATAAATTCTGTGTAACGTAAAAGATATATAAAAGAAATGAAAGAGAAAGAAAAGGAGAGTATTTACAAATAGCGTTGTACTCTATTGTAAATTGCCATGACGGCATTGTAGAAAAAAAGAAAGAGAAAGAGATATCGTTACATAGGTCCGTCAAGATTCGCGATTGTCGTGAGAACAAGGAGCAGCGTACTGTGCATTTCTTTTACATTATTGCAAATTTAACGCTTGATAAAAATAGCCGATCACCGAGACAAAGATGAAATAAGAGTAAAAGAATGAGACATTGACGCGCTACGTGCGAACAACACAGATGCGTCAGCGGGTTGAAAAGTTACCGGCAAGATCAAAAACTTGCTCGCATCTTGATACAACTTTCCGAGGAGCTTAATCCATTTCCGTCTGCACGTCCCAGGATCGCGTTGGATTTACAACGGCGTAATTTATAGCGTCGTCTTCTTTTATCCTTGCACAAAGCTAACGGAATGCTCTTCGCACTATTTCAACTATTTCGACCTTCCGCGGTTATCGCGAGTAGTATAACAAAATTGCGCGAAAATGCGCGATATACTGTCAGAAAATCTCTGTCGGTGAAAATGCATCGAGATACTTTGCGAAGGAATGATTTGGGAGCTTTATGGTGCACTCTGCGCGCATTGTTAATGTTTACTGTATGATGCGTAAAAAATGAAGCTCGGCAAAAGCAGCAAGAGCGAGATAAATTGCATAATTCACGTTTACAAAAAAATGTCGAGCTGTTTAAAATAGTGCTGAACCTCTTTCCGAGACGTACGGATAATAAACTGAATACTAATCTTGCTTCCATAAATTCCGTGCTTAAAAAAAAAAAGAAAAGAAGAAAAGGAAATTTGGCGAAGTCACGTTTCGTTGCATTTTATAAGGTATCCTAAAATTAGTCAGAGTTCACGGAAACGACCATGCTACGATCGCGGAAACTGCAGCAGGCAATTTTTAAAAACGTGTCGCGAAATGTCTACCGCGCCCTTTCGTGTTTCGCATTCTTTTCCCAGGGCGCGTTCTATAAGGTGAAGGGTCAGAAATCGATTGCTCCTGGAAACGATTCGATATGATAAACCGTCCCGATAACGTAGCGCGCAACAAGCGAGGTTTACAATTTACCTTTCGCCGCTGCAGCTCGCGATAAAATACCTGGCCGATGTATGCAAGTGATCCGCGATAATGAAGCCATTATATGTATATTGCGTTAGCCGCGTGAATTATAAATTCAAGTATGTATCACATATTTTAAATAATTCAGATAGGCTCTCTCTCTCTCTCTCGACATTTAGCAACACGTTTCGTACATTTGCGGTACACACGTTTTCACCGCAAAGGTCCCGATCGGAAAACAGAAATGGGTAATCGAAGAAGGAGTTTGGTTCGCGTTTGGCGAGCACACACTGTACAAGAGAGTAAACAAGTCTTACGGTCACTGGGCTCTTTCTACTCGAGCCAATGTCTCGAACGTGTAATGAGTACCAATCCACTGTGCTCAAAGTAAATTAGGACAAGTAGCAAGTGAAAATGGCCAGTGAGACGTGCAACTAACGGATACAAGAAGGTAAAAGAGCACAAAAAGAGTAAGGAAGGTCACGAAAGAGCACAGAGTTTTAATACCTCGAAGAGGATGGATCATTCGAATTGAAGAAAAATGTTTCTGCAAACATAATCATTCTGTTTGAAAGGAAAAAATGTTTTTCTCGATTCAGGTGTCGACCGACCAACCAAAGTGAAATGTGTAAGCGGCATTCAATTCCGATTAAGACTTGTTATAATAGAAGATTTTATTATAAGGCCACGCAAATAATAACAGACTTGTTTGTATCTACTGAATTATAATTGGATTCTGGACTGGAAATGTAACTCGATAATTAACCGGTGCGACCAGATAAAAAATCGCTTGTGCGCTAAACTACGGTTGTATTTCGATTGTTCCACGGATACGAATAAACGGATGTTGAGCCACCTGGAATGATCGTCGAGCAAATTCGCCGTAACTCAGCGGAACACGCCTAGAAGACGCCTAACAGCTGGTGCCAGTTTCGGATTACGTATCGTCTTTGTAGATTCCGCCAAATACGTATTCCCGCCGTCTGGCCGGCCTGGCACGCCATGCGTTATGTTAAGAAGTGCAGTTAATTACGAAGATAATTTCGAGTCGTGTGTTTGCGTGCTGCACATAACGAGCTTCCGACTTCGGGAGTTTCTGCCATGCAAGCCAATCTGCTTTAAACCCACCGCCCAACCACCGCGCCGCCACCGCCACCCCACCACCACCGCCGCCGCCGCCGCCGCCGCCACTGCCACCCTCGTCTCGCGCGGCGTCGACGTGCCAACCATCGGCACACCTCTCCGTCAGAGAGAGAGTGCGATCGTTATCAGACAGACAGATTTAAACGAAAATCTCCGATCGAGAAAAGCCTTCGACACTCGTTAGACCTGAATCCACCGTGCACACTGATCGCCGAAATTTCACGAGGGGGGGCTGTCAAATCCGAAAACGCGACGTACACGAATTTATGACAGTCCTCAGTGATTTAAAGTTCGTTTAGAAAAAAGGAAATGTGGAAACGCATAAACTCCGCATTCTGTACAAAACATTGCACCCGCCGCGTCAAGTAGAATTTATCGAATGGTCTACATATATTTCGCGTAGCTTTCACAGCACTCCAAGTGTGTGCGTGCGTTTATGTCTTTGAACAAGATTTTCGCGGGGTTACTTCAGAGAAAAGGTTTTCATCGTACTCTCTCATTTTTCCTCAGAAGCGCCAGACGTTAGAATATGCAGAATACATTGAAGATACACGCCTTCGTTCTAGTCTCACATTTAGCGTGGAACGTGATTGTTTCACTTTTATTTTGCATAACAATGTGCTTGTACATATAAACGAAATGAAAGTAAGAAATTTAAGCAAAACAAAATTGTTTTACTGTAAGTGTAAATAAAATATCGCGACAATATGCTAATGATAAAGTGATTGTGTAAATATTTAATCAAGTCTAATGCAATTAACTAGCAAGAATTACAATTCACGCATTTCATGCAACTCTATTTGTTAAATGGAGTGCACTACTGCAACATATTTTCGAATAACGTTTCAAAGCGTGCTTTGAATAGCGTTGACGTTGCCCTCTGACCTGTTTTACTAGCGAAAACACCTGAAGAACCAATATTGTTGCTTCGCGTCCATAAATGCATTTAATAAATCACTCTACATATTCCGCCATAAAACATTCGTAATATGTCCACATCTGTTTTAATGCGTGATAATCGCATGAGTTCACCGTTTGTCTCTACTTTTTTTCGTAATTCCTTGAATCAAAATAAGAGTTGTGAGTTGCAGTGTATTACTGAAATTTCACGCGTGAAAAATTTGGATGAAAATGTCTCTCACTTTTTACGCGGAAAACAAAATTTTCGGATCAACACTGCTCTAGCATTCTTTAACATCTACATGAAGTACATTTTGCGTGATCAGCGTAGCGAAACTCGCCCTCCCAGAGCAAAGTGGCGCATTTTTCAAGCTGTCTAATTATCCCTCTTTTGAAAATGCCCGGCGCTATTCAATTTCGTTGAAATTTATTCGTCGGATACCGTGCCCAGTAATTTTTAATAATACGAGTTGCATGTGTCGCCAATAATGAGAGAGATCTCACGTTTCAAGAGCACTGTATATACAAAAACTCGTTAAAACCGACGTCATTATGTTTATATAAACTTTTTTTTAGTATCTTTATAAAAATTAGCAGCAATCGTTTTCAGCGCATTATCGCACCTTCCTTTTTTCACGATTGAAACTGGCAATGAAATTCATTCCGTCGATAGTGTGAATTGAATAAATCGGGAATCGAATGAATTTTGAAAGCATGAAATGACTGCAAAAATATGACTGCAGTAAACATTGATAAACGAATGTTTATTAATTTTTCATACAGCACATAATGCTATTGACGTCGAGAATATGTTCGGTATTTACAAAGGGAACGCTGAATGCTGGCAATTTCAGATACATATTCAACGGAAACGCATAATTTTTCAGCATCCATATACATACATTTGAGAAATTTCAATGCGCTCGCAACCTGCTCGCGAGACATTTTCGAGATCTCACCGTAGAGTCGTTCATATTTCATTGCCACTTTAGTCACTGAATTTACAAGACGCGCGAATTCTCGTAAATTATAAATTGAGTGAAAAGACGTGCATTTATGTGGAGATGTTTTAAATTGCTTTCGCACGCGCACATAATATAACGAAGCCGTACTGCTATCAAATCGAACTAATCACATTAATTACAGCGGTTAAGAGATATAAAACCAACCCAAAAAAGACGCTCACGAGTCTGCCCTCCTTTTTTTATTCTACAATTGAACACGGCATTGTCCCACTTGTTTCCCCTTGATTTCTCAAATTCACCTCTGGTATCATAATCTCAGTGCTCGAGTTTCCAAGAGTTGCCAAGTCGTCGCGCACTTTGAAAGTTCTTTCTCGCAGCTGCGGCAGATTCCGTGATCATCGAGTTCTATAGCTATTGCTCATCGCTCCCGGTCGACCGAGTCAGATAGATAAATTAGCAGTTTAATTTGCGTTTAATTAAACGGCACCGTCGGTGTGCTCTACTTAGAATAATATACGTCAACCAACAATTTTCTCTTTAAAGTCATTTTTTACGATACCGCAATTTCGTGCTTTGCGAAACGGCCAAAGAGCATAAAAATCTATTTTTAACAATTTCAGAAGTTTCTTCGTGAGCAGAATTTAGAAATGTTGTTAAATCTTTTCTTTACCAGCAACCGCGTAAAATATAGCTTTAACAATTTTATCACTTTCGTTCCCAATTTATTGGCATAAATTATTAATCAGTTGACACTGATCAAGGACAATTTAATTAACAATTTTATTTTTGCGACCATCTAATTTGTTGTTATTTTCTCTCGCCTGGATAGTTTTTATACACTCAATCTATTTCGATGTTTAGTCGCGTAAAATAAATTAGAAAAGTGCTTAACAAAATATTTTATTTTGCAACGCATACTTTATTCAGTGACACGTATTTTATTTACGTCTTTAAACTCGATATCGTAATCATTAAAATATCTGAAACATTGATGCCTCGATAGGCAATTTTCTCTATCATTTAACGCTTACTATATAAAGAAAGAAATCGATAGAATCATTAGAATTTGCTAGACTCATCGAATAAACGCGCAAATAGCATCGCGAAATAAATTAATAATTTAATTTGTATTTAATTATCAGCTGTCGTCAGATCACGGTCTTCGTATTATGGGACCAACGCTGCCGTCTTCCTCTTAGGTATTGATTACAAATTCAGATAACATAACAAGCTAACGAGCGATAATTACTGCGCGCGCTCTCCTGTCCGAATCTCAGCGAGTGATTTAATCAACTTCGCGTATGCACGCGCGCATACACGTGCATGTGCACGCGGTGTTCTGCGCGCGCGACCTTTGACATCGCGCTGTATCATTATAGGAACCGCCGCGCCGTCCGTTTCGCCAATTATCGCATGGACAAGGACTCCGGGATCAAGGATGGCTCGGGAGAGAAGATCGTGTTCTCTCGATCCGATTTACGGCGATCGATGAATGATACGTACACAAACGGGTGACTGCACACTGCCATCGAGTACCTTCTCCCGGATCCCCGTTCGATTCGGTTCGCGCGATACCAATCTCATTCCTGGCGCAAACCGGAATTTCCACGACTATTTTTCGCGACGCTCTGATATGCCTTAAGACGTGAATGGATGTCCCGTGAAGGAAGTTCACATCCATGGGAACGGATCACGTGCTCGTAACTACGAACGATCCGAACACTTCCGTTCGCAACGGTGCACAGTTTTATCGGATGAAAATAAAATTTTCAAACGTTATCATACCAATCTTTCTCTTCTAATTGCTTATCGTAAAAACGCAGCTTGTTTGCGTTCAATCTAACATGTCGTAATTCGTAAAAAAATAACACGCATGAATTGTTATCTTCAAGCGCGAAATTCTACATCGTAATATCGTATGTAATTTAACATAATAAAATATCAAATTTTCCAAGCGTATGTAACATGAAGTTTATGTCAACTACGGGATCAGAAAATATAATAGTGTTATTAAATCTTACTAAACTTGTGAGAAGTTAGAGCATCAATTAAAAAGTAGTCACTGTATTTAATCGAATAAAATGCAATAAATGTGTAATTATATTGTATTGACCATGATAAAAAAAAAAGAACGCGTGCAGACCGCGGGTGTCGATAATATTGATACGTCAGTTCAGAAGTTTGCGCGCAGAAAACAGTAACGCCGGACAAATAATCGGAGAGTGATAAATATGTATGTGCAAATATATATGACCGTATAATACGCCGCACTTGATTCCATGCGAAAAGTACATTTATCTGAATATTGTTTTGAGGTCGCAGCAAACGATACCAGCGGTTTGCTGTAGTTGCAAAAGGCGGTTAACCGAATTACCGTTCCAAACCAATATTCCATAGAAATACAAAAAAGAAGATGCAAATTTAAACGCGATTGGCAGTTTGCAATGAAATTTCTTTTCTTTTTTTTTGTTCCTTTAGGATAGTCCTTTTTCTGATGTGCGCTTGAAGATTTAATGGCATTACTTGTAATGGCAGGATTGAAATCATTAAAGCGTAGGTTGAAAAAATTTGGGATCTGCGTATGAAAAGGGAGCGTACAAAATGGAAAAAAAACATTATCTTGTAACGAGCGTAACGGGATACCAAAAGGTATCAGATAAACGATGTTGTTAATATCGTATATATGTTATACGTTCCTCATTTTGCAGAAAACGTTTTTAGGGGAAATAATAATAAATGTTTCCAAGGAGAATACAATTATTGACAAATAATATATATGGAATTATGAAATATAGCTACATTCCCGTAGTCGAATATATACACAAAGAGAGATACTTTATAATATATATATATCCATTCTCATATCCCAAATTATCGATTAATCTCTAGAGGTTCACCCTGGATTCCCAGGAATCCGCGATCCGCCTAGCTTTACGAGAATACGAGAAATTCCTAAATCGCCGCCGTGTTACGTCATGCATTTACTTATTAAAAGCGAATTTTAAATGTATGCTGTAATATCTCACGTCTGTAAAATTAGCGAATAATTAATGTAGATAATCTCTTATGTCGATTCATAACTATCAATATTTTCTTTTGGATATTGGAAAGATTATCAGAAGTATTAAATATCGTTTAGTTATAAGAATAGACTAAACCGTTTGGCACACTTTGACTAATTATCTTGACGTGTTCTGAGTCATATACTATATATGTTTTATATAAGTATAGAATATTAATAAAGATGTAATTCCATATTATACATTCTCATACATTAATTAGTGCTCCGGTCAGAAACGTGTTTTAAAATACACGAGTACATGTGACACGTGTAGACCTTCTACACGTTACATCTGACACGGGCAGCTACACGCGTAAATAATAATACACGCGTACACGGATGAATTAAAATTTTTAATCACAACGCTTTCTATCGATGTGATGCATTTAATTACTAGCAGTAAATAGCTCGCTTTCTTCAGAAAATATGCAGTTCTTAGTTGCAAAAGCGAATAAAATAGAAGTCACTTTAAGCATTCAAATGTTGCAAAGTACGCTTCCCCGAAAAAAAAAACAATTGGATTTGGCTGTATTAACACTTTTACAGAGGTGCAATACAAGATTAAAAAATTAAAAAGCATTGGAAATTTTATTTGCATTATGTATTCTATTCAAGGTCCTCTTTCACTTCCTACTTGGTCGATCTAAATTCTTGGTACAACTATATATTTATTTATTTATTAAAATTTGAATATTTATTGATTTATTAATTTATTTCATAATTTATTCATTCGTATTCTAATACACGTATAACCGGGTATCCGTGTAATAGATGTGAGCATGCGGTGCTAAAACACGAGGTGCTGAAAACATGTACAAGTATAATCCGTGTACACGTGGAATAAGGGGCTCTACTATAGTACATTTTTTAACTCTTTGTACACATTGTTAGAACGTTTTTACATAATACTCAAACATATTTAAGAAGGCAGAATTTTGTTAACGCCTCTCAACTCCCTTTTACATGAAAAACCTACTCTACGGTGATTAAAAAAATTGTTATTGGTCTACAAGATGCCATAGATCCCCAGTGCAGCGTCAATATTAAACGTGGTGGTCTGATTCCGAGTTTTAACGATACAGTACGTCGTGTAAACAATATAAGAGGGATGATAATTACAACAGGCGATCGCATGTATCAGGCGCGATAATGCGGAAATTAATCTCGCACTTTGCTCGTTCAGGTAGGAAAAGGTGTCGCGATGCGAATGTTTACCCGGGGGGATCAGCGCTGAGCGATACGTCGCGCCGCAAAACAGACTCACCTCTTTCTTCGTCTAAGAAAGGGAGGAAAAAAAACAACGAGCAAACCGTCGAGAAAACCTGAAACGGGGGTACGGCGCGCGGCGCCCGCCCTCCCCTTCCCCCGAACTGGCATGCAGGAGGGGGATTTCGAGCACGTATTGTATTTTAACGACTCCTCTTACGAGCGTAACGTGTGCGCTCGGTTCACTGAGCCGTGCTTTCTAAAAATAAGGTCCGCGCCGACTATTCCGGGGTCAGGAGGGGTTAGGGATATAATGAGTCTTCGTGGCGACAACGGCGATTTACAAAGAAATCGTTGGTCAGATCGTGCGCACGGCCGTCGCGGCACTATGATTTGCGACGAAACAACCCCCGCGCTCCCCCCCCCCTCTACCCGGACTACCCCCTAATACCTTCGGTGTCGCAACCGTCGCTTTCTTGTCCGTGCGACGCTTATTCACGTGAACCGTTATGCGGCATCGTGTGCTAACCATTCCGCAAGCTTGTAACGCGAGTTACACAAACGGAGGAGCGTGCGCTCGCGCGAAAGCACCGACACAGTTTATGGTTGTCGTAGAGCGCAGAGACGGGCTTGAAGAAGAAAAGAGGGGCAAGTGCCGAAGTGGGCGTAAAGCGCGAGGGTGTGTTGCACGAGATTTTTGTGGTTGCGTGTGCCGTTGCATGACGCCTGTATTACCCGCGGCATGCCACCGTCTCTTTCCACCCCTGCCAAACACACTAATGCTTCTGCCGATATTAACTTGGCGATTCCTGACCGCTTCTAGGAACTGCGCCGCCATTTTCGGGGTAAACGACGGGGTCGACGCCGGATTGTGAAGGGGTAGGGGGAGAGGGACTAGCCGAGCTAGCTTTAATGAGGCGGTCGTCATACACCCGATGCTCGATAAGATCCATCCGCCGCCGCCGCGACGATGGCGAGCGATAGCGAAGGATATTCAGTCAGTCGCTGATGGTGGAATTTCAAAGGAGTATTCCCGCTAGGTGTGTTAGATCGCGGCACAGATCGCGGACGCAATTTGTAATACATTTAGATTTGCCAGACAGCAATGAGAAAGTTCAATACACTTTGCCGGGATCTTATTATCACAATCTTTCGCGCGGACGCGACGATGTTATCGCCGGCTATCCTATTACGTGAAATTATTGCGGTGGCAAACGTCACGGGCGGAAAAATATGTAACGCGTGAACGAGCGAAGCTATCATTAAAATGAGTCATGTCAGCGACATGCTAAGAAGCTTAGAGGCTTAGCTGGTCCTCCATAGAACAGCAAATTTTTTTCGCCCAAGTCAGATTTCTACCTTGGCCTGTCGTAAATCGCATTTTAATTTTCTCCGAATCTCGCGGGATAAACATTAAATAACATAGCCTAAATCGTTTTATTATTCCGTATTTCGCTGTTTTAACTGCTTCGAGGGCGGATACTTGGTGATTTCTCTCTTATCTCCCTGAAACTTGCTCGTCGTAAATTAACATCTCCGAAACGCGCGTTTCAGCCGACGATCGCGGTTTCTCTTGAGAGAGAGAGAGAGAGTTATTAATTTCCTTTCATACTTTATTTATCTAAGGCACCGCTCGAGAATGCGACGTCTATCGCGCTCAAAGCATGCGAAACGTCCCGCACATGTGCCGCGATGCGGTGTTTCTGACTTTCGCGAAATGAAATTCCAAGTTGAGATTTTGATATCACGAGAATTTTTCCACGCGACGTTTTCGCAATCAGACCCGAGACACCCGATGGGTCGATCCGCGCGGGTTTCCGAGGGTATATCGACACCACGAGACTCGAGCTCCTTATCGCGACGATATCCCGAAATTCCTGACGATTTTCGGGCGCGGTTTCGGTCCCTCGAGAATAGCTTACACGTACGAGGCGCGTTACACGTGCCTCGGGCCGTCTCCAGGCGCCGCAAAATCCGGCGACGAAGTCGTCGCATGTGCGGGCGCGCGCGTCGAATGGAGTGCATGACTAATGGCGGTACGTGATTAAAACTTTCGTCGTAATTTCCAGCACGTAAAACTTCGCATTAACGCGGAGCGGGAGAGCGGAATACGCGTCGGCATGCATACGAATCGCCGCGCGCGGTCGTAGCACCCGTATGATCATTATAAGGTCCGATCGCGAGTCCGCGCGATCTGCGACGAATCGCGAGCCGTTCTTCTTTCAGCTCGACGAATTCAATCCGCCCGCATAATTGTCCGTTTCTGAGATCTCGCGATCGGCCCGTTTCGGAAACACCGTGAATCCACTGTAACTGTCGATGGAAAATCGACGATTAGCCGACCGGTGCGTTGCAAAAGAAAACCTTGATGTACATTTATACGTGAGACAATTTTCCAGAAACTCTAAATTCTCTTTCTCTCTAGACGTGCACGGCGCCTGGGAAGGCAAGACTTAACAGCCACGAACACCGTGTTGACGCAAATATTTTCTCTTTATCGTAAATTTTTGCCCTTTAATTTTTGTCCTTTAATTATAAACGGATAGAAATAACAGAGGGCGAGCCAACTGACCAATGATGCCGCTTTGAAATCCAACTCTTTTTTTGAAGCGTAATTTTACCGAGGCGCGCTATCTCATCGTTCGGGGAATTTATCTGAATTTTTACTACGTGACAAATAAAATTTTAGATTTAACGCAAGCGCTAAAATGCGATATACAACGAGAGACAGAAATGATAAGATGCCCTTGTTTTAATAATTAATTTGATATTTAATTTATAAAACGGAAATCAAAACAAAAAAAAATCTATCGTTTGCTTTATATACTTAAAATTAAATTGGTACTTTTTGTCACGTAAAAATAATATAAATGGCCAACGGTCGATACAAAAGATATGTTGAACGTGGTGATACGATAGGGTGGTATCGGGCAAATTCGGACTGGGACACACATACACACATCTAATTTTGAGAATGATAGTTTCACAACGCGTTGGTTGCAGTCTGTCTAAAGTTATCCGAGGTCCACCACCAATGCAGTTTACTATCTATCGCGTCCTAGAGAAGTTCCAATCTGTCTTCTCCTCTTCCACCTCTACCCTGAGCCCAACCCTCATCCCAACCGTCCAATTCCCTGCAGGCTTAACCGGACTTTGAAAGAGAAAATAACGAGCGTCTCGTTCGCCCCGCGTCAAGCACTACTCTATCCTTCCTTCTCCACCCTTTCGGCCCCCCGGCTAATTCGTTCAGAAATAATAGTCCGACAGTCCTCAAAGCGACATTGTAGTCGGGGCGACTGTCGTAGCGCCAGGGTGGTTCGGTCTGTGTAGCTAAAGGCTTATCAGAAATTGCAATCGTCCCAGCTATGTCGCGATGTGTCTCGCGAATAATGCGACTGTAAGTTCGACATATCTGATTTAGCGTCCTATAATTGGAGCTCGAGGTACGGCTTCGTTATTTATGTGCAATCTCGACAGCGAGAAACGCTTGTTTTGACCTTCCGTGGCCAGTCGTGCCGGACAGTAATGAAAAATGTAAGTATTTATCGAAACAGCAGCAACTGATCTGGCAACAATGTTTATTTTTGCGTTCCCTCTAACTCTTATTTATCAATATGCTACGTATACTGTAAATGATTTAAATAAACAATTTTATCGTTTTAGCATAAACACAATTCTCAGTCGAGTGAAAAAGATTTTTTTTTTCACGTCGCATCTCAATTTCAAGATCAATTATAGAATAGAATATTTAAAAAGATGTGCGATAGTAAACGATGTTATGCTAATCCGTAGCATCGTTGCAACTTTGTTAAACGCGAAACGTTTCGCGGTAAGCGGTTTCGCCGGTAAAAAAATATAAGGACGACGATTTACGCGCGAGATAAACGGGGAGCGCGCGTTTGATTTTCATCGCAGAAATAATTCCGCGGCGCGTTTTAATGCCCCTCGTGTTTGCCGCGTTGCATTAACAATCGCTTATGATTACACAACGCCGTGGGATGGTCCGAAAACCGAAAGCCGGAGACCCGACAAACGTTCCTAGTTAGCGACACAAAGCAGCAATCGGAACGCGAGCCGTCGGAACAGTAACACGCGACTCGCTTCGTTAGGCACTTTCCAGTCCGAATGAAAATAATTACCTTTTTGCTTGGAGCTCGAATAGGACGTAAGCGAATTAACGGCGCCGTACACACAGATCCCGAGCCATTTGCATCGATGTGCGCGTGCGTGCGCTCGCGAATTCTAAAAAACACCAAAAAAAAAAGAAAAAAAAAGAGGGGAAAGAAAGTAACCCGCGACGACGAGTGATAACAAGTTTTTGCAATCTTGGAGGGGAGTCGGAGGGAGAGGGGTGAACGAGCAGATTCCACATTTAATAACTCGCATCGGAGGGCGACGCAAGAGAAAAAGAAAAACGTCGCGTCGTCGTCGTCGTCGTTGCGGTCGCGGGTACAATTAGCGACATTGCGTCGCGCGCGGAGGGTAATTGCCTCGAAAATGTATTTCAGACCGGGGAAAACTTGCGCCGTTAATCCGTGAATTCATTCTCCGAAAACGCGCCGTCCGAATTAATTGCGAAAGACGACACCGAACGAGGTCGGCCGAGCTATGCGGGGGCATAGGAAAATTATAGCACGCTACCCGCGTATTCACAATTAGTGCACGATGATGAGAA
This sequence comes from Solenopsis invicta, assembly GCF_016802725.1. Lineage (NCBI taxonomy): Eukaryota > Metazoa > Arthropoda > Insecta > Hymenoptera > Formicidae > Solenopsis > Solenopsis invicta. The sequence goes on from NC_052667.1 coordinate 2,322,069, forward strand.
AAAAATAGCATTGTTGCTTCATTATGCAATGTATAATTTACCGTGATCTTTGATTCAGCTGAGCGAGTAACAAGAAATATTTTAATGATGCAACGCGCCTCGCGTTATACTTTAGTGAAATTTATTATTAAAACGATATTCACATAATTCGTAATGTTCCGCGCGTGAATTTCGACGTGTCAAATGCGACGTACGTGGGATCTAGCTAGGATTTGTATTTTATTTATTTGGTGAAAACGAAGCTTTCGCGCATTGTGAATCGCGCTCTCGCGTCGTAGTTTAATAAATCCTGCATATTTTAAACGCGTTCGCGCACGCCCTATGTATCCGTGAAAGGATGGAGTCGGGATTAGCACGATGAAGGATGAACGTTGGTTTCATGAATCCATCTTAAATATTTTATCCTAACTGTAAGCCGATCTTTGGTAAAGCCGCGCAACAAGCGAACGGTGCGTATTACGTTGTAATCCGGTTCCGCGTTTAACAACTGCCTGATCGAGTCAGAGCAGAAATCTTGCGGCGCGGTCGCGGTTACAATTAGTAAATGCGATTATCTAAATGGGCGTGCGACTGCAGCCTGCGCGCTAGTACGAGCGCAATTATTACCGAGATTAATTTTGCGAGAGTTATCAGGTTTAACTGCGAGCCAGCTTACTTCGCGACGGTTGAGCAACAGCAGACGTACGAATCGCGGAAAGTACCTCGGCGAAGTAACGTGAATTAAACGTCATATATTAAAGGGTCACTTGACGGATTAATCGCTTAACGAGATTGGTATCCTTGATAAAAACAAAGAGGATTACGTGTTAACAGTATCTTACAAAAGATGTACGTAATATTTTTATATAAAAAAAAAAAGAAGGTCGCTTTTGCGATAAATTGTACGCTGGTAAAAGAATAAAAATAGATTTCCAGCAACATATTACCATTTAGCGATAAAATAATTTATTTTTAAATATTTCATCACCTTCTTGCCAGTATTGATCCTACCTCGATAATATTAGCGATCTCTTACACTGAATTACAGAACAAGCATATTCTTCGAGCCGTATTCCGTGATTTCCTGGTAAGAAGTACAGAAAACGAGCCAGCTATAGCCGCGGCGACCTACATCATCTTCCTGGAACTTAACCTAGTGCATTCGTAGCTGAGTTTCAAGCTCATCGTGGTGCATTTAGAACAAAGTTCGCGAACAAAGTCGCGTAATGACAAAGTTCAACAAGCACATCGCATGCAAACATACCGAAAACAAGATTATTAAATATTCTGCCAAATCTGCGTTCATTTCAGATAGAGGGAAGCTGAATTCGATGGCGTACCTTTACGCATGTGGATTAAACTTTAGTTTAATTATTCCACACTCGAGTTTTACAATTATACTTAATCCACGTTTAATGAATTATTCATTTGTTCTAGTGTATTACATATATCTATATGGAAAGATAAAATGTATAAAGATATTACGTTTAAAGGAAAAAAATTGCGTCTCACCCCATCTTGTTATCCTTTTAATTATATAAATTGCATTAAGAAAAAGACGTATGTTTCATGACATGTTAATATATCCTAGGAAAGAAATATAATACTCGGTATAAAACGTAAAACAAGCTTTAACATAGATTGTAACGGGGTATCGACCTAACGGCAATTTTGTGCGGTAGGAGCTCACATAGTGTTTTTACTCACACTGCCGCTTTATCTGATCGCTGCTACCTGCACGCAGATAAGCGTATATTACAGCGCATTGTATACGATTTCCAAGGATATAAACTGGCTATCGTTATCATATATGCCGTACGATTGTATCATTCGTTAAAACGACAATTTATACAGCAAGCGTAGCTAACCTGAAGTATTTTATAACTATGTAAATAATAAATTATGTAATAAGTTATGTTATAGCTGCTGTAAATATATTAGAAAAACTTCACTCGTTCCACCGCCTAGTAATATCCGTCTAAGTAGCTTCATGTAAAAGATATGTGCACAGTATAGTGTTACGCCCTGGTATTGCGGAGTTTTGATGGACGTCATCTGTTGATAAGTGACGATATTCATGTTGTTGATATCCTGACTTTTGGATAAAGTGTCACGTTACGAATTAAAGACCTACGTTTTCTTAAGCTTGTCTTATTGTTTCACGAGAGCGCGTGTGTTATCGAAATGCGCGAGTACGAATAATCTTATCAGATCGTAACAATTTTATATATAATTCCATTAGAGAATTTATATGTAATTCTATTAGAGAATTTATATATTATTCGATTAGAGAAAATTATATGCGCATACAATTCTATTAGAGATTATTCGAGATAATATTTCCCAAAACATTATACATCATTTCTCGCTAAAAATACTCTTGCCGAATTATCGGGATATAATTTTAAACTTCTCCCATAGAGAATTCTTGGCACTGAAATTAAACCGCATCGAAGTTGCACCGCGTAGAGTGCATAAATCTCGTACGTACACCTTTAACCGAGTCTCGAATAAAAGTACGGTAGCTAAAGATCAAATCGTTGGGACCACAAAGGACCACCGCGTTCCTCCACCATTCGGGAGGAAATCGGTCTCGAGACTTCAGCCGGCGCGCCTCGTGGGGGTGGGGTTCGGCTACGAAAACTTTTCTTAGGGAAATACGATCGTAATCAGACCGTGCACTCTCTCTCTCTCTCTCTCTCTCTCTCTCTCTCTCTCTGTCTACCCCTCTCAATGGCGCACCCGGCATCCCGACATTAAAAAAAAAAACTTGCTAGTCGCTAGATCATTAGGGGACGAAAATCAAAAGGCGCGCGCCAGTAATCGAGTACGGAATGCGCCATTGAGATTTGTGACGGCTGACAGCGCGGCCAGAGACACACAGCCTGGGGGGTGTGTTTGTGTAAGCAGCCTTCTATCCCTTTTCCACCCGCGTTCTTTCTCCTTCGCTCCGTCGTCCCCTTTCTCTCTCCCTCTGTTCACAACGCGCCGCCGTCCCCGAAGCCGCAAACGCGTATTCCTGCCAGTGTCTCCATAAATATGCATTCCGTTTAATGAGACTCCGGTAGCGCGGAGAGAGCACGGTTTACGAGCGAACCTAGTCACGTTGCGTATACGCAAACGAACGCGCGCGACAGCATACGTCATAATGCTATTGAGCGTTGCGCATCACGCCGTAGTACCTTTCTAGTATCGTCGAAACATAATCGTCCCACGAGATTATTTCGATGCACGTGAAAAGATTGTACGAGATTGAGATAAACGATCGGGATCTGAGCTGCAAATACTCGAATTCGAGAGGGACGACGCCAACGATCCGCAAATCATACGACTCGGGTCTCATCCACGGATTTCTGGATTGAAAACAATTGATATGTTTTTCGATATTTTTAAGGAGTTTGTTAAATCAGTCAATCAAAGAATCTGCAGATAATGGAACGGTAATTTACTTGAGACAGTCTATAGCAAGTGTGAGGGAACCGATAGTTCGCTCCATCATCCCGTGGGGCGCAATTTGCGGTACCTCTCGGTCGCTATACATCTATATCCAGTTGCGAAACTTGGGCGTGTTACGTAAGTACGGTTTATCCGCGTTTTGCATAATGCGACCTTTAACCTTGGCTGTACCTGTAGGAAGCGCCTATATGCGATCGCAGATACTGCGAATTACAACTTCAAAGTGTACTGCCAAGAGTTTCACTCTCGAGTATCTATTCTATTAATTAATTAATTAATTCTATTAATTTCGTATCGTCCCATCTAGAGCGCATGTTGTCCCTGTTTATTAAAATATTCTCTTAAAATATTAGAAACACGCTAATAAGCAAATTATATGATTTAGATTGATTACGTAACTTGTACTAACTCGTGTTTATAAGAACTTTTAATCTCGTGCTGTCGGCATCACTTGCAATAATTACGGTAGTAAGTTGCGGATGAACTTCAGCCCCATGATCGATCGTTCGTGCTGCAGGCTGCTTTGGAGCTATTTGCTAGCGGGATCGAGTGGAACGTGCTTCGTCCAATTTTGAAGTTTAACAAACTCTCTGGACGCGCACGCCACGTCGTCTTATTTAAATTACATCGTATAAGAGATAATCTTGCGCGTTTTCTTTTTCTGGTTAATAACCACTTACCGTTTTCTAATTAAGTAACCGATTAAGAAAATTCCCCCGTGTGCCTTGATAACGACAGATCTACGATGGGCGAAACCGAGGAAGTGAATCGCAATTAAGTTTAATCTCAAGTCGTGTTCCCTTTGTTCCCGAGAATTACTTGTCTGCATATAGGCGATATGATGCGACAGCCGCGGAAAAGAAGCGAGCGAGGAAAGGGAACCACCTTTTAATCGAGACGGCCGCATTTAAGAAGACTTCATTACGTTTCTTACTTTGGTGAGATGACTTAACTTCGGTTCTTCACTTTCATTAAAACTCGTGCTGACGCTCCATGGTCGAATAGTAAGATCCTAGTCTCTCAAGTTTTTAATTGAGGAATCGTTGCCCCCTTCCCGTTGCGCTTCTATAATTAATGTATCTTCTTTTCTAGTATCCTATAATAGTGGATAACTTGAAAGAAAACTTGTTTTATTATTATGAAATCATCAATAGCTGCATAATCCATTTACATTCCAGTGTATTCAATATTTTACGTGATATATACCGAAATAAAAGTGTAATCCTTTAAAGAATATAAATTTACCAAACAACGTACAAATTGAAATAATTTCAGACATTCTAATACCAATTTCAAATTAAATAGAGATGATAAAAAAATTAAATAAATTGCTATTAATTAAATATCTGCGAAACCGCGTAATTTAATTAAACACAGTTGCAGTAATTATTATCACAATCGTGTTGTTCAATTGATTCATTATGTGCTTGAGTTGAAAATCCGGCGCTAATTTTATGTCATTGATATCGGAAAACAGTTTTAATTATGAAAGAGTACGAGCGGTTGTAATAAATTTTACGCGCAGAGAAATAAACCCAAACTAATAAATCTCTATTAACGTAGATATTCCCTCTATGACAAATAGCTTCGTTGTCTTACCGTGCGCAAACTACGCTCGAAAAGATTTTCGATATTTCGTTCGTGGCATCGATGATAAATCAACGGGTTATCAATATTCTCACGCCTCATCCTACGAAAATGGCATTCAGATATAATGTCGTGGTTAGAATTTATTTCGTGCGATCAATCTTTGCGAGCAAACCCGCTATGATTCACGAGATTAACCTGCGGCGGTTAGAGGAAATCCGACGGTTCAGTTGGCGACACACTCGGCGTGATGAATTATATCGACTTCATAAGCGTTGAATAAATAAAACAAACGCGCGGATAACAGTTATTTAGCCGGATCAGGTCGAAATTGCTGACTTAAAGCTCAGTCGCACCATTTTTCTTCCATCGCTTCAACACATCTGATGTCGCGTACTTCTCACAAAGGAACGATGCGTGCCTGCAGCTGCCTGTTAGCAGGCGCAAGATTGATCAGGCGACGCGAAAAGGTTTCCGAAGCAACAAGTATCATTAATCTAGTACCCTTCAAAATTAACTAACAGCGTTGCTGATACATAATTTTATTTTCGAGTGATAACAGCTCGCCGGACGTGAAGGAAAATTGAAATTAATTATTCAATGACTCTTAACAAGAACGGATAAAATCGACGATAGCTCTTAAAGCTACGGCCCCAAAATCATCAATCATTTAATTCTTTATCACGTGAGAGAAAGAGACAGACTGGTCCGTTGATAAAATCTCGGTGTGTTTGAGTGTCCTTGCGCTCGCGCGCGGCGCTAAGTCCTCCACAGTCCTCCGACTAAATCCGCTATGATTCACGAGATTGACCAGCGGTCGAGAGGATCCGACAACAGCCTCGGTTCGCGACGTTTCGTAGGCCCATAAATTTCAATGTGCTATCGATCGGTAGCCGACGAGTAGCCGTACGCGTGTTGCAAGCCAAAGAAAGTGTGCGTTCGTTTGTATTATGGCATTGATTTACGTCGGATAATATCGAATTACGATCGGAGATTGTCAGTGTTCGGCGCGGTTACCAATGAGGGGAGGGGACAAGTTGATGAGAGGATAAAGCTACAAGAATGGCTTAGGGAGTCTCATTGAACTTGAATAATCGATACCGTTGAACAGTTCGCTCTGTTTTTTTGTAATATATAAGTATATAAGAATATCTTTAAATTAATGGTTTTTTAAAAGAGGAATGATATGCGTTTGTTCGCAAAGATTCTCTTCGATCTATTCAACGATATCATCAATATGATCGGAGGAAGCGTTCCCCGGAGATAATCCAATTTAATCACATCATCGGAATTCAATCTCGTGACCATTTTTCGCTAGAAAGCACAGAGTTGAAAATTTGTCTTTATTCTACCAGATAGCCAATAAAGATTATCAATTACAGTTGCGGAGACACGATATACGGATACAAGGCACAGATAGAGGAAATTCCTTTCTAATATTTCTAAGCGGATTATACAATTCGATTGCTAAAGGCAAGTTCCAAGATTGAGAGCGGAAAACGTGTTGGTCACGAAGATACTTGGAAGGATATTATAGCGCGATTTGTTGCAGATACGAATGTGCTGTAAAACCGAAAAACCGAGGTACACGATCGTCAAGAATAGATTAAAGAAACCGAAGGGTAGAATGGCAATCGTTTGTACCACGAAGCGCGAGGTCGTCCCGACGGTGGTTGCGTGTTGCGTCTGTCGTGCCGAACCTGTCATTCACACACCAACCTTTTCAATCCCTCCCCCCCCTCCCTCGCAGATAACTTTTATTCTGCGGTTACCGATCTTCGATTGAATTCGCGTCCGTCGCCCCGACGACCGGCTGTTTGCCCGCTTTCGATTCGCACCTTTTCACGCGATTGATTTCAGAGTCTCGGCCCGATAATAGAAATCGAGAATTGAAAATGATTGTATAATGTGATAGCATAAAACTATATGGAGTAATATAAGGGGAGATGCAATCTGAAAAAAATTATTTGTACAAGAGAGTAGCGTTTTGATCGTGTCAAGTTTCTTTTCAAGGTTTTCTTTCTATCCGTTTTTAGTAAAAACAATATTTTTGCCATGTTACTGTTTGTATGATTAATCAAAGAGATACGTTTCATGCAGTACTATCCCGCATTGTTAAACGAGATAATGCTATTGCATTATAGAAAATGTGCTGCGGGGTATCGAGAAATTTTCAAAATTTTATAAAAAAGATTTCCTGCTCTTTTTTATGTTCGAAGCTTATCGAATGAATAAAAGAAGGAACGCGCTGTGCGTCTATATGTGGCACGTTGCATAAAATAATTGATGAATCTATCTTCATAGATAGCTATCGATAACCCATCAAACGTAAAACTGGACCGGCAATGGCCCAGGGCAGCATACCTTGAGAAAGGTAGCCACCATCGCATTTTGTATAAAAATATTTTATCCTGCCTGAATATTTGCCATTATTTCCTGAAATAACTAAAAGTTTCGCCCGTTATTCTAACGCCGAATAACACTGCCGAATAATCACCTACGAAACGATACGTAATTCAATACGGTCAGATACGGCACGTTCATGTCATCAAGATTAATTGTTTTTCACTTTTCTTTTTTTTTTATTTCAATCTAGTTAGATTGATTCTTGTGGTACTTGGATGCAAAACGATAATTGGTGGTATGAGAGCGGATCTATGTAGTCAGCCTGCCATCTTGGGACTTCACGACGATTTAATATCGTATATCCTTTCAACTTCCTCGGATAGATACCCTTTTATACCCTAGTTGCAGACCCTTCATTAAATCTCGCTTTCCAAACCCTCGTTATTCTCGGCGATAAACCGTTTAGGATCTCCTCACTCATTTCGCATCATCCTTTCTAGCATTTTGTCCACGTAGATATTTTCTCTCGTCTGCTGCGCTAAACTCAAACAATTATTCAGGAGAAACTTATTTTTAACATGTAACGCTTGTTTCTAAAGTGCATACAGATAATTTGATAAACTTTCTGATTTAATTAGATCAATGATGTCTCAAATTGTACGTCGCATTAAATATTAATTTAGATTTTGTAACAATTGTGCACTTACGATTCACTTATTTAGCCTTATCAGTTTAATATTTTGCAGTAAAAATCCGTGCACTTGCTAAAGTGCAAAATTAAATCTTTTTTTGCATAAATAACCCCTATTGGGATTTTAACTCGTGTCCAATATAGCCGTCTCAATAAGGTTATTTCACGTCTGTGTTCACACTACACTCTCATATTTAAGTGTATAGTGTGAACATAGACGTGGAAAAACCTTATTAAGACGGCCGTATTGGACACGAGTTAAAATTTCAATCGCGTGCACAAATATCAATTAAAATATTTTATTGTTATACCATGTAACGTTAATTATCGCAAATAGATAACGACAGATATTATTAGTACGAAAATATACATTCTGAGAAAATAACGTAAACGTTCAGCTGCAATCGCATTTATACCGCTCATCAAATATCGCTAAAAATAATGTTTCGTGTCCACATGGCTCTTTTGCGTCACGAGAAATGCGTTTCAGTCAAGATCCGATTGCCTTGTGGAACATCGAGCCAGCTGGAAGGTACACGATTCGCTGACACCACTTCTTCTCGAGGGTCTCATGATCCTTTACGCGGTCAACCGGTTCCTTCTTATGAGACCGCGTTTTCGCGATATGGAAAAAGAGGTGGCACGTATTCGGCGAACCCCATCAAACTTTTGCCACCTTTGTTAAATGAAAAAAACCTCGAGTTTATTTAACAACGAGGTTCCTTTTATTTTCTGTAAAAGAAAACTCGTTTGACAGTTGGCCATTAATAACAGCATGTTTTATAACGAGAGTGATATAATCTACGCAAACAGTAGTTGAAACAAGCTTTAAAAATGCGTCGTAAAGTTATCATGACAGCTTTTAAATCTCTTCGGAGTAAAGGGAAATGTAATAAAATCAACGGTTGTTTAAAGATATGAAATAAAGTCGCACTAATTAATATAATTAAAAAAAAGTGCCGAGACTGTCCGAGCTAATTTAAAATAACCATCGCGTGCAACATTATTGCGGTAACGGTGCAAACTAAAAGTTGTACACGAGATGTGCTGTAACATAAAAAAAACTATAACACAATTGCAGAAATATTTCCGCGAAGAAAATGTTCGCTCGTTTCGCAGAGTCGAAGTTACGATCGCAAATGCCGCAATCTCGCGGCGTGTTGTAACTACGCACCTATGCACACACGCAGTTTGCAGCAAGCCCGGCTGTGCACCAACAGTACCGTCGTAAATCAATCTTGCGGCAATAGACGTTTCTCCTCGCGGTTACCATCAGCGTATGAAAATTAAAACGGTATATCACGTTGAATCTGGTTAGAAGGGACCGCGATTTAAAAGAGCATTACGGCCGCGCCGTACGTTTCCTGTTCTTGCGCGCTCTCGCGCCAGAAACCAAAATTCATGTCGGCGAATAGCGGTCGTGGCGCTTGCAAATATAGCGGCTTAGAACGTTACGCGCGGGTCGCGGTTGGCGGTAGTACATATTATCAAGGTTCTCTCTCTGAATCTCGAGGAAATAAGTTTGAGTTTTCTGAGGAGATTCAAAGGGAAATACCGTCGCAAGCGATCGTCAATTCAATAATTCTCTCCAGTCGAGCAATTCAATCATTCCTTTTAGTCGGTCAATTCAATAATTCTCTTCAGCCACGATGCGGGATCATTAATATTGAAAAACAAATTTAAACAGTATCAATTTGATAAAACAGTCCTCGCGTCGATATTTCTCGTCAAGTCAGAGAAATATAAATACCACGAGAGAGTTTCTCGAATACAATAAATTTCGAACGGTTACCACAGGCATGTGCTATTATCAGATTCGCGCTCGTAGACGAAATTAACGTTTGCAGACAAGTTTCCACGGCGGATGGCTGGAAACGCGACATATTTCATTATTACGTCGGCGACGTATGCACCTCTGGAAGTCGTTCCGCAGGATATTACGGGTTTTTGAACCACAGAGAGAGAGAGAGAGAGAGAGAGAGAGAGAGAGTCACTAGTATTTTTGGTCTTATTGTTATCGAATTTGCGTCCCATCGGCACGCTCGCCTCCAGAGTCGCAGCGCCGTCGAAAAATGTGTCGTAAAAAAATTACAATACGCTCCACGAGCACGCACATAAATCTCGTATTTCGAGCAACGTGTATTACGTTAGCAAGATCGTTTTCCAAACTTAATTAAATCTCTGTTAGATGTGAAGTCGGGCGTTAGAAGCATATTGAGAGTGCCTCGATAGCGGTAAACTTGCGTAACTTTCAGCGCTGGGAATTTCGTTTACGTAATATACGAAGGAAATATATAAGAGGTAATCACAGCAGCTGGTAGAACACGTTAAATTCAGACGGAAAATGCTAGAGAAGTAGCTGAACACGAAACTGAAGCGTTTCACGCTTTGTGTTCAACGGCCAGAGTATAATCGTTGAAGTGTCAAATAAACCTCTGAAGCGCTCGACGCGCCTCGCAGCAGAGTAATAATACCGCAACTCGCGGAATTTGCTGAATTTAAGTTGATTCTTCTGCAAAACTACCAATGTTAAGATTTGTACCGCGTGCAAACTTCCGCATTATAATTCTACTATAATTGCAAAGTAATCTATATCAGAACCCTAAGTAAAGCCCGATCTAATCTCCAACGAACTTGATGGCGGTCCCTCTACAAACAATTTGAACACACGGTGGGTTCTCCTCGCCAACCGGTAAGTAAATAACAAGGGAGACAGGGATACATCAAACGATGTTAATTTCGGGATCTCCTGACCGGGGCGCAGAGTCCGTACATAAATCACAATTAACCATAACGTTGAAAAGGCCTCGCGAAAGTCTTCCGCCAGCTGCACTCCGGACGATTGCAGCACGTGGCCGAAAACGCTTTGTTGATAATTAAAGCTCCACGGGGACGGAGACAAAATGAGAGACGTCGTGGACAAGGGCGGAACGTAAAACGTGGGGACGGGAAAAGGGTTGAGGGGATCCCCCCGCCCTCAACCTGGCAAGCCGAGGGGTCGCGCTGCGAATGGCGACGTCACCAAGTGCCACGAACGGCGCCACGGATACACGGGAGTCGCATAATGGGCAGGCACTTACGATACAATTTATCCTGCACGGAATACCCAGCAGGGAAATATAATTATGCCGGCGACGCGACATTGTGCTCGTCATTAATGTGTCTCGCGTGTTCCGACGCGACGCGACTGTCTGCTCGCGCGTAACACACGTGTGAAAGAGTGAGTGCTGAATGTTGTCAAGGTGCATCCGTATGTGCATTGTACGTGTGTGCGAGTGTGGTGTGTGTGTGTGTGTGTGTGTGTGTGTGTGTGTGTGTGTGTGTGTGTGTGTGTGTGTGTGTGTGTGTGTGTGTGTGTGTGTGTGTGTGTGTGTGTGTGTGTGTGTGTGTGTGTGTGTGTGTGTGCATTTAGACTTTAGACGTATGTCATTTCTTTCAGCTTTCAGCGCATCGCGAAGAAGGAAATACTGTCAATTCGTTTTTCCTCTCGGACAAGCGTTATTTAAAACGTGCAGACGATTTACGGATGAAAGATTCAAAAGATTTAAAATATTGTTTCCTTTAAATTATATGAAAATTAAAAATAAAATAAAATTAAGAAAAAGAGTAATGGAAGAGCGCGAGCGACGTTTAATCTGAGCAAAAGAACGAATCCATTTTTCTTTCATTAAACACATCTGTTTTAATCGCTCTCCGGCGAAAATTAATTGGGATCGCTCGTTTAAAAATATGACGAACATTTACTCGTCGAGAGAGTCGCAAAGTTCAAAGTTTTACTGCCGCGAGAAGTTTGATATTCACTTTGTGAGCGCAAACTGTTCTTGGACTTGGAATTATTTCATGGCGTGGCGAGTGTCATTCATTTTACCGTAGTTTTTCCGCGGGTAACCGCGATGCGCTGCACCCGCGCCCGCGCCCGCGCCGGCCCGCATTTTCCAAGGCTGCAACGTGCAACTCGGAAACTTTCCCGCCCAATTATAGGGTTATTTGCCGCCCGCAATGTTTCTTAATTTAACAGCTGTTCCCCATCCGCTAACGAATATGTTGCATGCGCGTATAATGAATATTTCTTTCTCCTCGCATCGCTCGCGGAAGTAATTTCTAATGGACTATTCTACGTACGGCTTTGAAACAATTTACATTATCACACGTAATGACAAAAGTTAAGTAAATGTGAAGCCTGATTAAGCGAGTTGGACGAGCATTTAATAATATCCGGTCACATATTACTGTATAATTATTCATTGTAATCGCTAAATTAAACTACATAATATTAATAGATGTAACGATAGCAGAGTTACTTCACACGTTACTACACATGTGAGTCGACTGCGCGAACAGCGCTCGTACTGCGGATGTAACGCTCTTCGAACGGCGGTAGCAACGGCAGCGGCGCGCGGCGGGCGCGGGTTCTATCCGCGTATTGCTGCAACGCGGTATAAGCACAGATCGATGCAGATAAAGTTACCGCTACATGTACGGCTTAAGGATCCATTTGCCGGGACGATATTTTACAGAGAAGCGCACGTCGCGGCGCGGCGGTGCGCGTTTCGCGATTTCCGCGATGAACGGTGTGCCCCCGAGCTGCAATTACGCGCTCCTTTGTAATTATGCCACGCCGTAATTGAAAATGATCGCCTACGACTAAGAGACTTTGATCGCGAACGAGCGCGAGCTGCATATATCCCGATACTCCTGTACGCCTGGTAATCGCAACGCGTTCGATATCGAAAATTGAGTCTCTCCCAGGAGTGTTCTCCTTTGAGGAAGAGGCTTCGCGGAACACGACGCTGTTTCGGCGCTACAGGCGCGAAAATAATAGTAGAGAGATCGACAAGAGGCACACCGGTGCGGCGCGGCGGACCTCCCCGCGCAGAAATGGCGGATGCGTTATTATACTGAGGAGCTGATACACGGGATTGATACACGTCGCGCAGAATGCCGTAATTGGAGGGAATTAGCCACCTCTCCCCCGCCACTCGTCATTGTTATTCCCTCATTTACAAGGCACCCGACGATACACGATTCATCGCCGCTGGTCGCTACACGTTACACGGTATACGTTCGGTATCTGGCAAGTACTGCAGGTTGACGCGAACGTCATCCAGTGATTTAACCGGTCGTTTGTGTCGTGTGACAACACGATGTTATCTGTATAACCACTGGCTTCTTTGCAACGGGGTGGCTCTTTCTTCGCTGGAAAATTGCAGCCTGAATAACACCCACTCTTCCGCAACACCGTCGACAACGCGACGAGAGAGAGAGAGAGAGAGAGAGAGAGAGAGAGACCCCAGGAGGTTGGTATTGCACGCGGGGTGGTGACACGTATATACCTACAGCGTTACGTGAGTCGTCGGCCGCAGTGATTTTAATTTAGGTACTCTCTGACGAGTGCGGATCGTCGAGATAACGTTGCGCCAGAATTTCACGATCTAACCTTTGCATGCGGATCACGGGTTTTGTTAACTTTGCTGCTTGTTTGATACGATAGACTCGCAAGATCGTGTTACGTTCAAATGCTTGTTCTATCATTGATTTAATACACGAATTGATAACGCAAATATAAAAGAGGGTGCCACTGCTAAATTTGTTCGGCTATTGTGATAATTTAAGAAAAACTCATTCACCATGAAAAAAAAGCGGAAGAAAGGTATTACAATCGATTTTGTTGCACAGAGAATATTACAAGAATAGGATGTTCCTATTTTATAACGATAAATGTCTCCGACCTATCTATATAATCTAGGGCAATCCTATTACTTAAATCATTTAAATTTCATTTTTGCGCTTTATATGTTAAATGTATTATATTTCTCTCTCTCTCTCTCTCGCTCTCTCTCGATAAATGTATTATGTACATATCTATTGTGTTTGTTAAATGTTTGCACTCGCTTGCAAATATTTTCAAGTCGTTCATGTTGCAATTAAATTTATAATAAATAATTTTTGAAAACAAAATGGATTAAATCACGTGTAACGAAATGTCATAGCCAAAACGCAGGCAAAATTGACACAATGATTCATAATTAATTCTCCCAATTTAACTATAAAACTATCTTCGCAGACGTGACAAGATGTCATCCGCAGAGTAAAATTTCAACTATATGTGCCGATATAAAATATAATTTAACATCTATCTAATATAACACTCATACATATAAATACGCGCATATATTCGTCCTTAACTATTATTCATAATTTGCTCCTCATATTCCTTACAGCTTCTCATGATTCAAATAAGAAAAATCGATTCCAACGTATATCTTTTTTCGTGTGCCTCGCGATATCTCTTACGTCATCCGTAGCTTGGTCATACCGACGATTGTTATATCCTCGTTTACTACCCTCGTCGTGGGCAATGGTGCACTCACCGCAGTGTCTCTTGCGAGGACACACTGCACAGGCCCTTGCGTCCCCCCTGATTTATTCCCGCGCCGTACTGTGACAATGAGATGTTATCTCTAACGGCGTGTGGCACAAGCTGCCAACCCCTTTTGGGCGACGAAGGTAGCTTCTCGGTAGCCGCCTAACCCTTCCTTACGTGGCGTCGGCCACTCGTAATACATTATAACGCAAACGCCTCGGTAATGCCAGAGGCCTGCTACGCTGCTTGTTTATAGGCACCACCTCAGACCGCACGCTATTTCGCTTTCGATCGGGATTGCGGAAGCGGAATGCATTACTGGCTGAATACCATCGTCAGGTTCGTTCGCGTATGGCTCGCGAATTATTCTCGAATCGGACGTACCGGCGCGCTCAGGTTCATCGTAATAACTCCCGCTATTATATCGTTGCGCGCGTTAAGTTATCCCCAAAGACGGTTAACCGCAAACCGACTGCTGCCCTAACTCGCTAGCTCTTATCGTGCAATTAACGCCACTTAGAGTCGAATTATCGCTTTCTTCATCGCAATGGGATTTGCGTTACACCTCGATTAGACTGGCGATACTCTAAACGGAAAATTAATTCACGGTGAAACAATCTCGGTTCAGCGAGTGTTTAAAGTAAAGGAGATATTTATCGTACAGTCGCGCGCTATCCGTGTCACGCATATGCTATAGGTATTTTGAAAACATTCATCTCATGAGCGTTATAAAGAGACGTTATCGATAAATGACAATGTTGCTTCATCGTCTATACACGAAAGTGCTGCGTATATCGTGGGATGTTCTCGTCGCGTAATATATTACAGCACATTCCCGACGACGAAGGTAGATAGAGAAATATATACATGCCCAACCGGTATTTGTTCGTTGATACCATCCACGTCATCTCTTGATTATTGTTTGATGATACGTGGCCAGAGGAAAAATAATTTCTCGCGTTTGATTGCGTCAGCGTTGATAAATATTTTCCAAATTTCATAAATTGGATGAAAGGTTACGTTAACTGCAACTTTTTATCATTGCATCCACTCGTTAAAAAAAAAAGAAAAAAAAAGAACAAATAATATCGTCATGCTAGGATATATCTGTGAATAAAGAATAAAGCGATTTTAATATTCTTGTGTATCACACAAATTTATAAATTTCAAATATTTCTGAAAGAGAACAGACAATTTGCACTAAAACAAATGAAATGGAAAAAACAGTTCTATTATCAAACAGCGGACAACAAGCTGAGATTAAAAATAAGTCGCTTATGAAAGTGTACGTTGTATAAAAAAAATAAAATAAATAAATACGCGCATATAATATTATAAATAAAAAGCAAAAAAAAAAATATTTTGTTATTTCCAAAGATAGATATTCCAAAGATAGAACAGAGCAGTTGTACAAAACATTTTTCACAGATATCTATTAATAAATTTAAAAATTAAAAAAAATGATATCAATAAAATGATACCAAAGGTAGCAGTTTTTTTATTAATACGACTTATCAATTTATCACGCACAATTAGATTTCCGTAAGGTACTTTTTTCGAGAGCTCGAAAATACGTGACAAAGTGCAATGAACATGCAAGTAAAACAACTTTGGTAATTACTTGTTGGAAATCGAAGAGAGATTCATATGATTCGTTTTCATCGGTTGACAGAACATCAACCTATCGCTATTGGAAAATTTCTGTCAAATAGAGTGTTCTCGATTGAACTGCCATCAGTCGAGCATGCCATCGGTATCGGATACGCGATAAGAATGTAAAGCAATCAATCAAATCTCAACACGCGTGTACGTAAGCGAAATAATGGTCAAATGGAGACCGAATGGCCAATAGTTGTCCACTTTTTCACACGTTTCTCACGACGTGCGCAATATTTAACTATTTGCGAACGCAGCAAGGATCGTATTACGTTTATTTAGACGATGAGACGCCATTATGAGAAATAGAATGTGTGCGCGCGTACGTGTGCTATTATTACTGGTATCGATTTATATAATTTCAATTGAGGTGATGTCGAAGCACATAATGTCTCTATTATACATACTCTAATTCCCAGAAGTAAATCCAGAACGTTCGCGATTTAGCTAATAGGTTCTGTTACAGCTTACCAAGAAATCACAGTACGCGTTACAATATTAACGTGAGACCGGAACATGGAGACCCGAGCGTGGAGTGACAGTGTAGAGACAAAATTGCTGCAAACGAAATTGAGTTATCGAGATGCTAATAAATTGATTGACTGCTAACGGAATTCCCTGCTTATATCGCGCGATAGCAACAATTAGTGATATAAATCGTTATTATTGAATATTGAACGTATACAAATGCAAATACAGACTGAGTGACATGAAATCTACAGTTTAAAATTAATAATCATTCCTCAATTACATGCGCATATCACATCAATTTCAGTCGGGGGATATGTAATTACAAAAATTTACGTCGCGATTAATATGTTGGATGAATTAAATAATATTAAATAATATTCGTGAATACAATCGCGCAGCGCCAATTTAAAATGAGCAACGATATTCGTGCGATCTTATCAGTCAACGAATTACAGCGCCGAAACCGGAAGCCGCTCTCGTGCAACGCGCCTGCAGTTCGGGATTACGTCATTCGCCGAATCTTTGGTCCGGGCCATCTGCCTACCGGCTAAAGGACGTAACGATGAAGCAACGTTATCTAATTGCCGACTGCAACCTGAACGACGGCTGAGATTTTGAGTTTCGTCGGATGGCAGGATGGTGGTCGGGATGGAAAGTGCTTACCTCGGCAATAGTCTAGCGCGACCATCGGACACCTCTCTAGCGCGGTCACGTTGAGATGAAACCGCCTTTGGAATTAAAACACGGCGAATGGGACGAGGTTGTCTCGCGCGTGTTTAAGGGCAGAGGGAGAAGAACTAAATACCGGAATACTCAATTAAGCGCATGGAGCCGATTGCGCTGTTAATTACGATGATGCGTTTGTAAAAGAACGCTAGGGATGCTGCGATCTCCGGGTCTCGGATCTCGAGTCCCGGGTCCAGCCGGACGCTACTTTGGTATTCCAGTCTCGCGCAACGCGCCTTTGATCGGCCGATTGGCCGAAGGATAGCGAGAAAACGAGCCGAAGGAGAGCGGAATTGGAAGAACCGTTTAACTTGCGGTCGTCCTGCGGAACTACCTCCGTGAGACGCCTCCAGCAGTCACGTTACCAACGAAACGCGACGTCCCCGCGCCGTCCCGTACCGCACCTACGAGTTCTTTAATGATCCCACAGATACGTGTGAGATCGTTATTCGCAGGGGAATGAGTGAGAAAGAGCGCATCGTACGATTCGTACGTAGGCAATTCGGATGCCGCGTTCCCTGACATTTCCGTGTTTCGATCGGAACGCAATCTCTACTTCCATCGGGAAATTTTTACTGCCAACCGCCACGTGCCGCATGCACATGCAGCGAACAAAAAATGTAATTTTACGAAAATAAATATTTATAAAATACCGAAAGAGTCGCACCGCACACGGTGACGTTTACATCTGCGCGGGAATAATTTCTATCTAATTTGAATGAATATTTGCATGATGTTTTAATTCGGGATTACCGCAGAACGGTGGACGGTGGGCGGTGGGCGGTGGGCGAAGGGCGGCGCGACGCCGAAGCATATTTTCCTTCTTTTAAATTCTTAGCGAACAACGACTGTTTACATTTGTTCCATTTTAATTAGTGCCAGGCAATCTGCCGGGAGTAATTTACCTGGCAAATTGTGCAACTATCCCGTACTTACGCGCGCGTGGCATCCTATATTAATGATTACATCACAAAAGCTATTGGAAGCTGTCTCCGATATTACGCTGACCAATATTTACATCGTAAATCAACGAGCAAACTGGACCGTTCTCTAGCTAGTACATCCAATTCACCCGCTCCTCGTGTAAATAGGAACGCCGTTGGAACTATGCGTTTCAACTAACGACTAATTAAGCGACAGTTATCAAGGAGTCATCCCTTTGACAACAGAGGGCCGATTTCCTAATCTCTAATTATACTGTTCATCGACGAGTGCGAGCGATGTACCCGTTAATCCGACGTTGTGGGATAATTGTAGCGTACAATTCACGCGTATCGTTCGTGAACGCCATAGGCGCGCCATAACGGAATCTGCTGCGCGATGTGCAGTATGCTAAAGCGATTTCAGCGAAAACTACATCCGACGGATAAAGCCTGCCGTTGCGGCAGGTGTATCGAAGTGCGTTCGTCCATGCGGGGCTTCCAAACCAACCGGGCCGCAAGACGGTACACAATATGTCGACGCGACGCAATATTCCACAATCTTGCGCTTCCGTGTCCCACGTTACATCTGGCGATTTTACGTTTCAGAGCGATCATGACTGCAAACCCGAGCTGTTGGGAATAACGCCCTACATTCTCGCCGTGAAATTCAGCCTAGCTTGAATTGCCGGATTCCCATATCTCTTGCACTTTCGGTACGTCGTATAGCGTACGACTTTTCTAATAAATGTAATTTGTGAAATATATGAAATTATTTAAGAAAATTTAATTTACAGCAAAAAAAAGTTTAGCCAGTACTGAGAATTTTTTCTGAAGAAAACTGCATATATTCACGTGACTATTTCTAATTAGAATTATTGGAATTATATCTGCAGACTATCTGTAAACTATTTTTTCATACATGTATAATAAAATTCACTTCATCTCGTAAAAAAATCGCACTTGTGCTTTAAAATAGTGCCAGTTCAATAATTTACAATATTTTTCATTTATCCTACTTCCGGTGAACAGACACGAGTATATACGTACACAAAAGCTGAAGTTGATAGTTTTTATAGTTAGTGAAAAATCGTGTCAGCCACAAAATGTGTTTATTTTTAAATTTATGCGACATAGAAACTTGTAAAAACATTTAGCCATATCAAAATGTAGATATTTATTAAATATACAAAAGAATATATAAAAACGCAAAATGTTAGTTTTCTTTTAAAAAAATTCCCCAAAATAAATCGCTTCCGTGTCCTATATATACAATAGACTAAAAAGAACCCCCTTAATTAAAATAATTTATAAATTAATAGATATTTTTATATTGGTTTGCGTTATTTTATTAACAAAAAGAATGCTGAAACGTAAATGTGTATAGATACCCAGCCAGATTGCGTTCGAGTGTTTTAAAAATCTATATTTATCAAGGCATTACGCGCAGCTTCAGTAAGCATAATAAGCAGCTCAGAATCTCGCCATGGTGCAGGCGTTGTGGTAATTCAAGGGTCTCCCGAGGCTCTCCACGCTCGGCAAACTGCCGTGACAGTCAAGTAACTGGAACGGCCAACGTTTACAAACGTAACTCATCGGCAGATTAATCTCGCGGGTCTTCGGAATGGATCTCTCGACGATCGTGTCTCCGACGGTCGAGATATTCTTCCCATTCCAGGCACCACGCGGCTTGCTTTTTAACTTTCCGCTCGCAATTTTCGTTTTACCACGAAGGTAGATCTTAAAGCGCGGTACCTACCTCTCGCGGTCGAATAAATTTATTTTAATGAAAGCCAACGATTTACAAGCCTCTGGGATTCGATGAATTGCCATTGAAGAGAGATGGGATATTTTACAATTGCTTTCCTCAGCAAATTGCTACGTTCGGTAAATTATAACGATAATTACGAAATTTGCGATCGAATAAAGTACAGGCCACTTATCGTTAAATTGTATTTCAAATTATGCTACTAAAACTGTATATTATTTATGCCGTAAATTAATTAACAGCTATTATTATTGTAATTCAGTGTGTTAAATTGTTTTCTCACGCAAATTTTCGCATACGAAGTGAAAGACGAGCAAGCTTCGAAGGCTGACAACAAACGGAAGTACTCGTCTGGAAAGAGGAACCACGTGTAACACGCATAATTAACTCGCGAAGAAAAATTCTTTATTTCATCTACATGCCGAGTCATCCCATTCAACTGTCCTACCCTTTTCTACCAGCCTGCCTCGACGGAGAGACGACTAGTCAAGTTTCCGCGTTTAATTAACTTCAAGCAACATCTTTTAATTATAAGACAATTCCGTGCACGCGAGACACTAGAGTCGCGCATACCCGGCATTATAATCGTCGGCGAATATTTACGTCGCACCTTTCCTTCTTTATTCGTACTCGGTCTCGTGCAATGTCGGCGCGAAAGGCATCGCACACTTCCCGCACTGTCCGTAACAAGAACTCGCGACAATTACATCGCGAGCCCGCACGTACTGCTACTTAGAAGAAAAATTTAGGAAAAAGCTCGTGAAGATTCCAGTGTCATCTTTCACTGAAAAACATTGGAACTTTCATTTTGCAAATAGAAGCGCCTTCGCTCCTCCTCCTCCTCCTCCTTCTCCTCGCCCCTCGCATTGAAACGAATATCAAAAATTTCAGTAAAATTTTCTACTACTCGTCGTGATATATTCGCGATCTCGGATTGCTCGAATTTTAATATTTTGTATGAAAAAGTTTTAGTTTATGTTCCCCTAAAAAATTCATTCATTCATATATATATATATATAACAACCCCCGAAGCATAATTTATTATAATTTGTATTACAATTGCGAATATTAAAATTTCTTCTTTCTCACAATTAACCTCAAGCTTCAGTAAAACTTCTCAACTGCAAAGGAGAGGATCGAGAAAGAATACGAAGAATTACTTGGAAGTTTTAGGCACAATTATCGTCGACTGCGCTTTGTTGAGTTCGCATAATAGCGCGGCACGGCCAAGTGTATCAGCGTTAACGTACGAAAGGCTGGAGGACAAATTTCATGCTCCGACGAGTGCCAGTTCTGGCGAATTTCACGGCCCGTCAGGTCGCTATCTCTCGATCGGGAAGTAAGGGTGTGTGTCTACTTAATAAAGAATTAAGTTTCACATATGCGCGTGCGCCCCGAATCGCGTATCACGTGGCGAATGCATTTTGCGCTAATTGCAACACGCACGTGTGCACGCACTTTGAAATCCCGCAAAGCGAACAGGCGTCTGTTCGTAATGGGCCGCGGGCTTGTCATAAACGCGTACCTACCTACCTACCTAAATGAAATCGAAACCTAAAGTGCGAACGTCCGTCCGAAAGAATTTTCGCGAATAACGAAAATTTGGGAATGATTCGATTAATATTGCAACCGGTGATCGTTCCCAAACCATTTTTTCTGCACTGAATGCATTCATTGTACAAGTAATTGTATTAGAATGGAAATTTGTCATGGAAATAAATAGAATAAATGGAATCGTCGAAATACGTACTTAAACTTAAAAATTTCAATTCCTGTTTAAATCCTGACGTTTCACGGTAAGATATCTTAACTAAACGTTGCGGTTATGTTTCCTCGCTAATTGTATTCCGTCTCGTCGGTCTTGTAATTATTTACTATACACTTTTCAGGACAATTCTATATACGGTTGTCGTCGAATGCCGATACTCGTGGCTTGCCGCTTTCTCGGGCTCGTCTCTTCGCCCAGTGAGCACAAGGGCAAAACTCTCAGTACGCCGAACGTTGAAAGGGATAAATCCATTAAGGTCCCGGAACGCACAATGCGCAAACGAGCAAATTAGTTAATTAATACTTCGCAAACGCATGGCAGAGATACCTGCTCGCTCTTGGAGCGTTTCCTAACGTCGACATGCGCGCGCGCTAGCGTGAAACACACGGAGGACAGCAGCAAGGAGAGTGGGTGTACGTTTGCGAAGCTGCGAAGCTCTCCGTTCCGGAAAGGAGGAAACCGGCAAGAAGTGGGACGCGAGAATGCGGTCTGTGTATGCACAGAGTGCCGATGTATACACGAGGGCGCACGTTACCTTTGCCGATGCCGACATTATGGCCTCCTGCCACGCGAGAATTCGGGAATGTAGACACGGCACTCACGGGTGTTGAATCGCCTGCTAAATCGAGCCGCGGCAATCTGCTGAAAATTAGTACTCGGCGTTTCGGATATCGCGTTTTCTGCCAAAGGCAGAGATGGGAAGGAGAGAGGGAGGCAGGCAAGCAAGAAAGAGGAAATCGACCTGATTGTCCCTCGTGAACGACGCGTCGCGCGCATAGCAAGTTATATGTGCCCGATTCGTGCTCGTTGCATGATAAAAGTGGATCCACCCAGGCCAAGCTAGTTCGAGGACAAACGATCGCGAACGAAATACAGATAAACACGGACGAATGCAGTGAGCATTTTTCTCTTTTCAACGTAAAAATAAATTTTCTAAAAGACGTAAATAAAAATAATTTATCGCTATTCTGCTCCAGTTTGTATCCTGTAACTTACTTTCACATTATTTCTTAAATGTTCATAAAACTATCGATCACAGGCACATGCAATGTCAGTGTAAATAAGCGTGTATCTGCAGAGCTTGAGTCTGCAATTCGCTTAAATCCAAATGATCCTGCAAATCAGTCATCCCTGCGGGATCAATGTAAATTTGAACTCGATCGTACTCGCGGCGCGAGTCTACATTCAAGTAAGTTCATTTGTGTTTGTTCGCGCTCTTCGCTTAGCCTGAATCCGACTCGAAGGCGCGTTTATATATATATGTATATTGGATTTCGGTCCCATTTGAAAATAACGTATACATATACATATGCCGAAATCCAACTGATCCGAAATCCGGGATTTGACAGAGTAATTGTCTATTTCAGAGAAATTGAGCCATTTTTCGAAATGCGAGAAAATTAGAATTCTCAGTTATTTGTAAGTATACCTTAAGACGTTCCGACAATCGAATAAAATAAAACGATATAAATTGTGCAAAATTAGTTCATTAGCCGCAAACTAAGCAGACAAACAGTGAGAGCTCATCTACAAGTTGCGCGGACGAGAATTACGAGAATTACGAGAAAAAGAGCGATTAAGAGCATCGAAGAAACGAAACTTTCCAACGCCATTCACGTGTGGAGAAACAGCAGCTATACATATTCGTGAACGTCAAAAGCAATTTTATTCTATTGTCAAACAAACTCAACGACCGAATTCGCACTTGTCTGTATCGCGTTGTAAAATCCTTCAATATTTCTACAAAGAACTAATGAACTGGACACGCGCGCTGTATTTCATGCATCGCATGGAAACGATTCAACAATTGACAGCCCGGCCATCAGTTGCGAGGTGCGATTAAATTATTATACGATCCGGATGAAAATAGTCTGGCATTCTCACATTTCCGACGTTTGTTCGATATTTTAATATTACGCGTGCATGATACGAAAATTAAATTTAATCTGTGCAAACCCTGTACTGATATTAATACGTGCGGATTTACCTTGTTAGATAAAAACATTGTAACACAGATTGAATTCCTATCACGCCGGCAATCTACATTTGGCATTGTTAACTTATCTCTCGCGCGACATTGAGCATCATGAGTTAATTGCGCCGACGATTCGTTACTCGTATTAAAATTTGATAGTAAATTAAGTCTGTTGTGAGAGACAAGAATATATAACGTAAATTGATAATATCGTCGATAAGCAATATCACGTAGCAGATCGCGATGCTTTGATCCGATATTATAATTTATGCAAATATCGACAAAGATGCACAGTGCTGGTTAAACTTCGTTAAACTTCATTGTGTCTTCCAACTTTCGTATCTCGTCGGTGGCAAACTATGCGCAAGTACATGAGTAAGTTTTCGATGCAGTTTCATCTGCGTAAACATTACTTTCATTATTCATAGCAATTGCAACACAGTTTTCCCGCACACAAATACATTTTCTTCTGTTACAACAGTGCATAAAGTGCAAAATGAAAAGTACGCAAAGCAAACATGGACTGTATAGAAAAAACTCCAACAAGACAAATGACGACCAAATTACCTGTATTGAAATTAACGACTTTCACGCATCACTTTCGCGTGTAAAATTTTTAATATTTAAATATTAATAAAAGAGCAATTATTCAAATAGTTTTAATAGTAATACTTCTAAAGGATACTAAATTAATTTATTAATTAGCTCAATAAATGCTTTCCATCATCGTAATGTTAATAGCGATAATTAATTAAAGTTTATTAATGCATTATCATATGACGATACTTTAACGCACAAAGTATCCGTGACATTTTAATTGCATGCAATATAACAGCGCTCAGTGTTACTCTCCATTAATATTCGCAGAGGTAATTAAAAGCGAATTTGCTGTTTAACGAGTTCTCCAATTTTACGCATTAATTTGCTAATTGAATCCCCTAAGAGAAGAGGATTGATAAAGTTTTCGTAGAAATTTTTTACTGTACTTGAATTTCGTTAAACAGCGGTAGTTAGTAAATATCAGACCTTTCTTCGGATTGTAAATAAATGATGTTTTAGTTGAACGTCACTTGAAAATCGCAGCTTCGTTTTTCTAATAACATCGCATTTTTCTTGAGAGTTTCGAACTCATGACAGGTGCGGCCTGTACAAAACTTAAGTTACTACGAGCTCGAGAAAAGTTAAGAAATTAATAATTTGGTTGAATAACTTTTGCAAACACCGCGGTATAATTTACATACATATTAATACCTAACCGAGTGTGAGACTAAATTATGACATCGAAATGCAAATTTTAATAGAATTTTTAGTCACGCGTATTATTTAAAGTATGCCTTTTAACGCTTTACGATTTTTGAAATTTTTATAGCGCTATCATTTTTGTAACGCGTTACTTTTATATTACAATTATTTCTCGTAACGCAATATTTAAAATTACGATAGAATTTCTCTGTAATATATCAGAGGAGAAAGTGGCATTGCAATTATTCAGACAAAATACAATTGCTTTTGTTAAATTCCGATAAATTGAATGTAGTACATATCAAATGTTAAATGATGACATATCTATTTCGACACAATTAATAACACATTTTATAAATTTCTGTAAATTTATCAAACGCTCAATGCTAATTTTGAATATCAGAAAATCTGGTTTACCTAGATACCTGTCTCCATAATGCAACAAATGTGACATTAATAGTAATATCACGAGATTAAAAATGAAACATTAGCAATTAAGATGACAAGAATAGTAATAAATGGCAAAGGTTAATTACATTTTTGCGAGTATACGTACAAGTATGTCATCACTCTTCGAATTTATCCTCTCTTCTCTCTTCGAAATTATTAACGTGCAATAAAATAAATAGAAAAATAGCACGTAAGTACATATCGCTGCTATCATATTGTATGGATATATCAAGTTATAATGGCATTCATTTCGTTATAAAAAATTCAACTATTCCTATTGATCCCAAAATATATTTCCATATTGCTATATGAAAGCATTGCCAAATATATGATGTGAGAGACGACGAATCATAGCGAGTATAACATGCGTAACTCGCCACAACCAGTTCGCTGAATAATATCGCGCAACCCGCTCCGATCGTCCGCGCGATGGAAAATGTGCGAGCATCCAGTCAAAAGTTTTTGTATTTTGCATTGCACATTTTTTTTTTTTTTTTTTGGTATGTATATACCGCGTTGCCCTTTCGCGAATATTCTGCGTCGGCTCGCGCGCGCAAACATTTCACAAATTACACGGTCTGCAATAAAAAATGCAAAACGTTGTACAGGCCTTCATGGAAATTAGATTTTTGCTTTGAAAGGCTGTTTTGTTGGCAGCGATTCTTTTCAAAAAGTGTTTACCACGTGAACACGGAACGAAAGCTTACAATCCATTTTATTAAAAAGTGTCTCGCTTACTTTTAGGAATATTGCGTTTAATATAAATTGCGCGTGATCGCAGTGTCGCGTGTTATTATTATTATTATTGTTTAGTACAATTCACGTGTCTCATCACGCAATATGTTAAATCGAGAACGGACTTTCGGGCCAGCGAGTCAGTCTGCGGTAAATCAGGATTCAATATTCTCGAGTGATGTTAGTACGGTGTAGTTTCATGATATAATACCTAAATCGTACCGCCCGCGCGACGTATTGTATGAGGATGAAACCGAGGAATGAAGCTCGAAACGAGGGCAGATGAAATAATATTGCTGATGGAATCGGATCTGGCCAGAGACTATTCGGATGAAATAAGCAAAGAAAATTGGACGAGGCAGCCCCCCCCCTCCCCCGCGAACAATTTTAAATACAAAATATTTCACGGAATCGTTAGTGAATGGACATGAGGAAAAAAGTTGAAAGATGGACGTTGCGTAATCAGGTTAATCAGAAAAACGGAGCTGGAGTTCTAACGTTTAAAAGAAGGTTGTAATTGCGTAAAGTCCACAGAAGTTAATGTTCATAAATGCAGTACATTCAAGAGCGAGCGAACAAAAGATCTCCTCGAGATGGCAGTTCATAGACAAAGAAATTCGAATAATTTCAATCTCTGCCATCGTGGGGGGATACGAAGGGGCGGAAAATAAAAGTCGTCCGGCGATGTCTGCGGTTCGGACGGAATTGAATCGGGCCGCTCGGTCTCAGGCGAGTAAAACAAATCGAGCGATGTAAAATACCCTGCGGAATCATCACTCACCGCCAACAAGTAAACCGAAAAGGGTGAGGATCAAAAGAGGATCCGGGTCGGGCAAAACTACGAATAAATATTGTCGTGCGCGCCCGCCAATATCACGAAGCGAGGGAGGAAACCAAAATGCATACGAGCATTTGTGAGAGAGTGTGCGTAACATGACGGCACACATGAGTACGGTAGCACAGAGCGAGATCGACGTCTTGTTTATCCCGCGAGGGTTCGTAAAACTGATCCAATCATCGTCTTCTCGGTCGCACGGACGAGAAGTGCCGGGGATGAACTGGCTGCGAATGGCCGGTCAACGGACCTTCTTCTAGATCGAGCTTCTATATAGAGTCCGTATCAAAAACTGTCCAGTCCAAGTTGAAATCTCGGAGAGATTGAATTCCTAATAGAAATAAAGTGAAACGATACGGAAGTGCGGAGATTCTCCTACATGTTCATTTCACGGACACCTTAGAAAGTGTCGACTCATTAGAAAAAAATCCACCTTCGGAAAACATTATTTAGTACGTACACACATCGTAATTAAACAAGTAATGAAAACAAATTCCTAGAGTTTATTTTAAAATAATTAACATTATTTCTTGTAATAAATATTTTTACTATAATAAATATCTGCATTTCATCTCGTTTCAATTTTTTTTTCTTTTTACGAGTCTAACAGTGACCAACAACACAAGTCCGAAATCTTGTCTGCGACAGGAAATTTTGTCCGAAAAAATTCAAGTCGAGTTTCAAATACCTTTTAAGACAGCCTGTATCGCACAGCCTTCCTTTGGAAGGCAAAGGAGATAACCCGCTGCCCCGTATGCAAATTTACTGTGCCACCTCTGAATCGTTTCTAGTGGACTCCTGTGTGACATTTAACGCTCGTAAGGGGCCGGCTCAGGAAATCGTTTGTTTCTTTTTATTAAATTTAGTATCCCGGCCGAGCAATGTTTTAAGCGGAACACATTGTTACGACCGTGAACAAAAACGTTACTTTTGTGAGGATATTGTTAGCCGCGGCTGAATTGTTAAATGTAAATTTTGAATTCGTTATGTTATGGGTCAGACAATACATATATCTATTTTTCTTTCATTTAGAAACAACTATTGCAAACTTTGCATCTGTAAAAATTTTATTTGTGTTTTGTTATACTCGTATTAATTTAACAATATTCCGCTTGCGACTGTTTTACAATTTTTAGAACAAATCTTGACAAAGTTTGCGTACTTGATAAAAAAAAATATGATACAAATCAATGGTTATTTTTCTAATTGAAGTTCATGCAAAATTACATTAAAGACTTATAAAGATGTCTCGACTTCTTAAAGTGCCGCGCCGTAGACAGATTTAAATGTAATTACAGATTTCTACATTTCTGCAAAAGTCATACTTTTTAATATCATATAAAAATTTTTCCAACCACCCTCGTCAAGATGGAAACTTTAATATCCGCCTTTCAGAGTTCCGAGGTAAAGCCGGTTCCGAAGTAAACTCCGATTGATAGATCGATATCCATTTCCTATCGCAGTAAATTTCGTACTAGTAATAAATATTTCATTAACCGCTACAAAATGCATGCCGGAGCTAGCTTAATTTCCCTGATTTGCTTTGCAGGCGCATTGCAATTAGACGAGCATTTCCACCAGGAAACTATGCAAATAATCCTTCTTTATACGATTGAGATACAATTCTAACTGGCGAATCTAAATATCGCGATATATTTACGATAAAAAAGATCTGCAACAAACGCGCGGTTCTGAAAACACAAATTCAATGATGCTTTTTGCTACTTGCGAATAAATGTCGAATTTTATCTGTAGAGCTCAATGGCAATCTGAGAGAACAAGTAAAAATTAAGTTTTAATTGACAACCCGATAGTATTAATGTGAGATTTGGCTTAATTGTACACTTTCACGACATAAAATCGATTTCACCACGTGTGTAGAAAAATCTCAATTACGTAACAATGTCTCGACAATGTCTCTTTGTTCGACGTTAACTTAAAGGTAAATTTTAGTCGGATCAATACCTGGTTCCCATCACAGGAAAGGCTATCTGAAATCGTCATCTGAACCGCGAAAGAGATTATAGACGTCTATACGCGCTACATATCTCCATCGCGATAAGTGTAATCGCGGAATCTAGTTCTTCATGTTTTGAAGAAGTGGAGCGCGGATATTTTGCATCCGGCAGTAACGCATCCTGACACGAACTAAAGCGAATATCGATAACGATAACGATCACCGATCTTCAGCCACGCAAAAAGATCAGGTGGAAACGTAGCAAATGGGATTTTGCAAAATTATCGAAGATCGAGAGAGGCGTATCCGTCAGCGCAATCGCAGTGCCTGTGTGCAATTTTAGCAAATGTACTTTTGTAAAGTTTTTCGCGTCAACTACTTTAACGGAAAAAAATAATTAATTCGTCTCACAGGAAACGTTGCGCTAGCACAAAGTTTTTCACTCGCGTCGTATTTTTAAATTAAAATCTTTTACTTTCGTATTGACGTCCGAAATTGTAAACAGAAGCCATCATTTGACTGCTTTAATACTTGTAAATAATTCTATGCCAAGTTGCTTTTTCGTAATTGGCCCTCGTTTTGATGTTACTATAGGAGCATAATTAAGCTGATCGGACGCCAACCAAGTCGATCGAGATAATAAAAAAAAACGTCGATTTTACTGCAAACGGTTACTATATAAATAAATGTAACGTAACGTCCACTGTAAATAGAACGGAGCAGGTAGACGTTTCTCTCGTTAATTAAAATAGACGTATTTAATTAGACGTGTAATTCAGATGAAAGGCTAATTTTATTGAAACAACATGAAATCTCTCGTCAAAATTCTTGATTTGAAAGCGAAGAAGCGTCAAAGTTTGCGAATACGAGCTGACATTTCAATTCTGAGCAATAAAACAGGAGTCGCGGAACTCGTTCTCCTACCCCATCTATTCTCCTCCTCCTCCTCCCCTCCCCTGATGGAGTGCACTTCATTTTGATATCAAGGCAAACATAATCAAGGTACTTCCGTTCCATCTTTGCCTGGCGACAATAAATGATACAAGGCGTTATTTACCGCGAGATATGAAGTATACACGAGACGAAGTCTCTCATCCTCTTCGTCTTTATCCCGCTGCATCTTACGCGGTATATATACAATATATATATATGTATATAAATATATATACAAGAAGCACCCATTTCTACCAGCTGCGACTTAAGTATTTATGCTTCCGTGTACCGACGTGCGGTATTACCACGCCAGTTTCGTAAATGAGTTTTTCATTAACCATCGTTGCTTGCCACGATGATTTTGCGTTTTCTCACCTCGTGTATCAATCGTCACGCGGATTCAATATCGATTTCCTATACGAGATCGAATGTGTCGACGGGCTGTCGTTAATAAGCTTAACGAAACACGTATCGATCTGGAAATAATCGAGAACCGCAAAGGCGGGAGAGATAGCCGTCAAGGAACCCGCCTCGATAATTCAACGATTTTCTGCAGATTATCGGCGAAAGGAAAATGAGAAACGGGACGCGGCCGGGAACCCACGCGATTGCTTCACTTCCCGCGCGTTATCGGAGCGGACAGTCTAGATTAGCGGAATTGCTTTAGCCCGATGCACGGGCTGTATTAGCAGATGCGGTTTGGCACGATTACCTCCTTCCCCTCCTTGCCACTCCGACTACTACTATCAGAACTGTTTCGGAGTCCGGAGTACAAAAGTCCATTAATGGAAGTCGAGAGGCGCGTGATCGAACTGCAAACTTTGTTTCGCCGTTGGCGTTAAATTTTTGAACGTTACTGTTAAAAGCGCCTTGACAAATCGGACACGTGGTTTACACCGCAAACATTCGTTATCTCCTTATCTCCTAGACGTTTTCGCACGCTCAATATTTCACTGTTTTCCGTGATAAATTCGAGCCAAAATTACACAATGTATATGAAAACATTACCATCTACATACTATACAGGAACGCATATCGTAAATCGAAACGGACGAACAATCGTACCGCATAATCGAGTCGAACGTGATAACACTCTCATTAATAGCGGGGAAAGGAATCGGAAAGAAAGTTCGGAGGTTAATTTACTAATACGTTTAAATCGACATGAACGCGCGACACGAACGGGAAGATAAAATTGTGTAGACCGGCGATAAAATTAAATTACCCGAGGTGCGAGAACTTTATACAACTTTACGACATCGATCACGTTTCGATAGTTAAATATTAATTTCTTGAGGCATCACCGCTTTACAGTTGCCTCCCGCAATACTCTATTCGGACGAAGTAACGCCGTAAGTATATTATAATTAATGTTAAAATGTCAAAAAAATACAGATAAGTTTGCACAGTAGTAAACGTTTAAACGGAGTAAGACACGATAATCATAAAGATTTATTGTAATATTCAGTTAAATCTCTTTACCTTCCTGATACAAGATTGCCAATAGTCACCTTCTCGCCTATCTCAATTTCCGGCCCGATTTGCCCGTTGAAATTTTACCGAACATCCCATAAAATCCTGCCTTTTCGCCTATAATTTTTCGTATCGAGATTACTCGCGGCAGATAGTAGACAATTCGATTTTTATTGCATATTACGTTATAGAGCCTAAACTTTTACGATACTGCCATCTCCTCTTGACACATACTTTTCTCATACCCACAGACTTGTTTACACCCACTGCGCCGTTCAAGGTTTTACGAGCCTATAATTCAATTTTCATAAGAAATACCGCAAAAAAGGTATGTAGATTTACGGATTTACGATAAACGATCTGTGTTTTTATTAAATCAATGTCTAAACAGCCTTCCAGCTCGCCACCCTAAATTTAGTAATCTTTTCGGCTTAAATTCAATCATTAAGGATTAATTCTGCAAATATAAATTTTGCCTTCACGTTTGACGTGTGAGATATATATATATTTTGTCCAATATTCAAGTCAGCTCAGCTGTTTAATATTCAATCCAAGCACTCAGCTTCGCGCTAGTTTTTCCTCTTCGTTTCGTTACTTAAAAGCGTGAAAATGGGTGATGACAGATTCGCATTTGCCGCGAACTCTCGAATAAAACGTCGCGTTTGCGTATTGTCCGGCATCCATCCTGTAAATCGATATCTCTGTTATATATCGCGGCTTAGCGAAACCAAGCAGTCGCAAATCAAACACTACACGCGCGCCAATCTTATAGACGGGTTTATCTGCGCCTGTGAAGCTGAGTAAAATTTTATACCGCTCTTCCGCTTTATATTTCGGTTCTTGATCAGACCCCGCGTGTATGAGTCAGTGTTTTATATATACTGCATACACATATACATACATACATACATACATGCATGCATATATATATATATATATATATATATATATATATATGTATGTATGTACGTATGTATGTATGTATGTATGTATGTATGTATGTATGTATGTATGTATGTATGTATATGTATATATATATATATATAATATATATACATATACATATACATATATACATATACATATACCCCGCGGACCGCATAAAACCTTCGCGCTTGATGCTGAGGCATCAATATCAGGAGGGCATATTTTATAGTCAAACACACGTTCCCGCCGCGGTACGCTTTACGTATGAATTATTCCCGCCGCTCGTTCTGAGCGCACGCCGAAATCACTCAACTCGGCTACAGTTGCAAAGAACGAATTACATTGCCGCACTTTGTTAACTTTCAGAGCTTGTACCTCAACCATGGCCAATGATTCACGTCGTTCATCACCCTTCAATAATAACATTCATCCCGATATTAAATGCGTTACAATTTCAATAAATGTCCCTAAAGACATCGTTAAATATTACAAATTCAAATTTAAACCAGATTGAGATTTGAATAATATTTTGTTATTTTTAACTTCTATGTCAAATATTTATTATTTTAACATAAAATAAATAAAAAAATAACCTTATCTAAACAATTCATTTCTGGTTGAATTGCTTAATTTCAAAATAAACAGCGTGCATATGCATCTAGTAAATAATGAATTAATTTGAATTAAACTGTTTAACCCCATTGTTTTAGTTAGATTAATGACATATTGAGTAAAAATAATAGCGACTGTAAGAACGATTAAAAATAACTCAAATTGGATATAATTCGATGCGAATTTAAATGTGTATTTCTTTAATTCGATAAAACTAGAAATCTGTGCGCGTAAGATCTTGACTTCTAATCTCAAGTGACTTACTATTGCTAAAATTCCTACTCTGATATAGATAAAATCATAGAAATTTTGACGGTGTAAGTGCGAGTTTACGGATTTGTATACCGATTTATACATGATTTGTATACCGATTTGAATTCCGTAGCTTCATTATTGTATTAATAGCATGTTTAATTACGTGTAATAATTACGTAATAGTTTACAATTGGTCCGATTGGATTTTGCCTGATACTGCTACCGTGTATTGATTAACCTAACGCCCTCAAAAATCATTTGTTGCTGTAATCGAGTTTTTGCTGACTTTACAGTTATTACAATTCTTTGACTTTTCAACTTTTTTTTCGTTTGGTATGATTAACGAGAGCGCTACTTTTTGACTTTGCACAGAGAAACGCACGCAAAAGAGTTCCCAAAAGGGGTATAATATCAGTAGTTGCACAAAATATACAGAACTCGTCAAAAAAAAGAGAGAGAGAGAAAACTCGTTTATCAGATTATCGAAGTTGAATGCAAGCAATTTGTTTGCGATCTGCAACAATAGAACGAATTCGCGCATCTGGCCAAATTAGATTGCAAGCGGCAAATAGGGACGCGTGCGTAATGTCGATAAAGGCAATTATTTTCATTTTCCGTGCGGATTATTATCTCATTGGGCAATCACGCCTGATAATTAGCTATAACGTACAATCATCCATCGACAATACGACATTTTTGCGATCAGCGCAATGAATATTTTGCACAATTCAACCGGCACATTTTAACTGGCATTTTAAATACGTTGAAAAGTTAAGCTTAATTAATGCGTCTCGTCGGGCGATTCCCAAAAAATGTCATCAAGAGACTCCTCAAATTGTACAAATGTATATAAATGTCACGGATATTTCGGTAAAAATAACACAAGGGTTTTGAAGAAAAGATAAAGATTAAGAAAAAGGAATAAAAAATTAAGAGAAAAGATTGAAAAATGTTTCTCGCAATTTATGTTCTCGATGTAATAATATATTAATAAAAAGTGTTCATTAACAACACGCATCATTTACCCATTGAAATAATTATTCCGAAATTGACAGACGGTTCGCGTTAATTCACGTTATATAATACACACGTCGCTCATCGTATAGAACGCAGATGTGCCTACCCATCATCCGCACACAGCGCGACTGAAATTTCATCTCGATATAGTTTACGCTAAGCGAAATGCCGTCATGATAGTTTCTCATCATCGTGCCGCTTGCTATCGCGAGCGGAAAGAAGAGAAGAAATAATCGTGGCATCGTGGTTGCTTTCGCATTTCTGATAAAGAAAGACCTTCACGACAATTACCATCAGCGAACACGAAAAATATTTTATCTCAATTGAAACTAATGCCGTGGCGTTTCGATGCCTATAAAACGTCCCACCATATTCGTACCTAAGTATACTGTATTTCATCTACCTCCGCAAATAAACTTCAGCGTCATTAAAGTCGAAGGAAAGTAGACACAACGATGTTCATTAGCTTGACACACTATTTCACCATTACCGCTCGGCTACAATGAGGTAAATTACGAATAATTTTTCATTTTTGTTTCCCCCTCATCCCTACCCCTACCCCTCCTTCCTCGCCATCTCGCGAAAGATTCCGCCTGAAACAAATTGCGTACGAGATCTTTCGAAAAGAATGAGAATTCATAGGACGCGCGACGATGAGTTTCCGACGTTCAGAAACAACCACTCGCGGCTCGCGTATGAAACCGTGTATGAAATATACGTTTCGTCTCTGCCGACCGGCTTGATTACTATTTCGCGGGGGGGGGGGGGAGGATGAGAAGCATGGGTCTGCAAGATTTGAATATCCGCAAGTTCGCGGTAGCCAGCAGTGATATCGATCGCGGGTGAAGGGACCGCGTAGCACGCGATCGAATTCCGTGACGCGCTACGCGCTGTCAAACGGAGAGTCATTCCTGTCCATTTATTCTCGTTGAATATCCGACGATTTCATTAAACTTGTTATCACAAATCTCGGATCTGTTTGTTGTGATACGTGCAACTCGCTACGCCGCCGCGCCGATCGCGAGTCGCAGCGCGCAATATAGAGGAAAAAAAAAAAAATAAATAAAATATCAAAAGACAGTGGCGAGACAATTGAGATACAGCGACCCCGGACGATATTAGTTTCGCTAAATGGGAAACGGAGCTCATACATTTTTAAAGATTGCGGCGAAGGAGCGAGATTATACGAGATTCAAAGATGAGGGAGCCGTTTGCCGCATCGACTTCCCCGATACGTACGGATAATGCGAGACACAATCTGTTTCAATAAAATTTCAATTCTTCGGAACAAGACGTCGCGACCGGGGATGTCAGCGGGAACCGCAAATAATTGTACCCTCGGGAATTGCCACTTCGAAACTTCGCCGCTAACAGAATCCTTGTAATAGCCGATGACGGGATGAGTAGATGTGGGAGACGGAAAGGAGGGTGGGTGGGTTAAGGACATCGTTCCTGTGCTGGAAACTATTGCTAGCGCATTCGTCGATTCGACTCACGAAATCGTGCAAAGAATGTCGAAGTTTATGAAGAAGAAGCACGTGACGTATCGGTCTACGATTGCAACTTCGTTCGATAAATCTCTCCCGTAAACGCGAGCGCCCGAAATGATTACGTATTATAGAAGAATGTGAAGTTGAAACGGTGACAAAACTACACATTCGGAGTCATTAATAGAAACACGAGTCGCATCTTTTTAATGATGAGAATGTTTGTAAATTTATCTAATCAAGAAATGAAAACTTTTTATCGGCAATATCACATTTTCTGTTAATTGTATTGATAACATGAGCGAAAATCTTGCATCTCGTGTGCCTATGCAAAAGAATGCACTGCTGCAGATTTACGTAATTGCGCACCGCATCATAAACTTCCAAGTTAATTATATGCACATTGTTAAATCATGGTTTAATACAGTATTATTAAATAATGTTACAAATTCAGATTAAAGTCAACATGCGTAAAGTATTTTTAGAATTTCTGACATTATTATGAACGTACAATATTTTCATTAATTCAATTACTGCGTTAATTGCTAAGTCTGCATATGCATTCTTTAAACATGAGCGTTTATTA
Source organism: Solenopsis invicta (assembly GCF_016802725.1). Lineage (NCBI taxonomy): Eukaryota > Metazoa > Arthropoda > Insecta > Hymenoptera > Formicidae > Solenopsis > Solenopsis invicta. The sequence goes on from NC_052667.1 coordinate 2,358,285, forward strand.
ATTACATTTTACGTTTTATATATCATTTCGTTGAATTTTATCGTGCGAGATTGACACTTGAAAATCGCTGATTAAATGAGAATCGTCAAATAATGAATGAATATAAAGTTAAAATATTCGTGTAATCATTAGAAATTACTGAATATTAACTGATGCAATAAATTTGATATCTACTGCTGCAAATATATGATTTTATAATAAACTCATAATTGTTTTTCTTCACATATTTTCGACAATCATAAATTAATGCATATAAATTATCTGGTGACACTCGTGAAGCAAAATATTCCCTAAATAATATTTCTGCGTATTATTTGCAAAAACACACATCCGACCGATAATCTGTTGATATTGAAAAGGGATTGCAACAACATCAATAAATGTATCACGCAACGTTTGGTAACTGCCAGAAAATGCGCGAAATGACGTTAAGCCGTTATAATTCGCAATGTTTCATCTCTGATAAAATCAAAAGCGGAAATATGAATATATCGTAAAATAGCAGTCATTCATACAGTTTTTTTAACGTGTACTAATCAAAAATCTTCCCTAAAAAATTCGAAAGATCGTCACGCAAATGAATCTCCCGGCTTTACAACTGATCATTTATATCGGGCTGCAGCAGCAATCACACACTCCATTAGGTAAAAATTCGCATAAAACTCAGCGTATCATCTTGGACATGGTACAAGAGCATCCAATTTACGTGAAGACAAATATCGCGACATTTTCTACGGTAATGAAAGTGGAAGATGCTTGGCACGACCGTTTTGTTTTCTTACACGGCCGTGTAAGGGCGCATAAACAAAGGAGAAAACTATAACACTCGAGAAAAGCATGAAACGGCGAAGAAGAAACAGAAAGCAAACGAGATAGCGAGAAACAGAGAGAGAGAGAGAGAGAGAGAGAGAGAGAGAGAGAGATAACGAGTATGGGAGAGAAAGAGAGCATGAGGGAGGAATTTCCTCGGCGCCCCCAGAATTCAATCACACCGTGTTTACAGCTCAGTACACTTAATCCTCTTTATTGGATCCAAAGCGTTTGCCGGTGCGGCGTATCTCAGAATTTGATCAATTTTATGGGCAAAGGATTTGGATGATACTTGCGAACCTAGCATCTGTCTATTTTGGCTCTCATCAAAATTATGTCGTGTCTTCTAAACCAAACGATAACAATTTTGTAATACGTTATTCTTCAAGAACCAAATTCTAATACATGGGCTATATCATGATAGTTTAATAGCCAATTACGAAAATCAGAATCGAAAATTTTGATAGGAAGACAAGTGCATGATTTATACATCTTCACGAATGCGTCATAAAGAGGTAACAATGAAGAAATAAAAGAGGCGATAAAGATTTGCAAACTTGTGGAAAATAATTTATGTATTAATCCTTCTATTATTTCAAGAATTAAAATTATCTATAATTATATTTTATATGCGCTACAATTATTTTTCATATTAATTATTTCATACACTAATACAATTATATTAAATTCGAAATTTAAACAATAAATATAAATATCATGTAAAATTCATGTATTCAAATTTGTATTGCATTTATCGTACACGTACGATTTTTTTAATTTAAATAAAATAATACAAATTTTTATCTGTTTATAAGATTTTAAGTTCTCATATGTAAATGCCACGTATACTGCAGCAATTAGTTGATATTGTGACAAATTGATTATTAATAGAACATTTATTGTTATATAACAATTTTTTAATTTATGTATTAAATTATATATCGTATAGAATCTTTCTTTATGCATTCTTTTCTTAATGCAAATTCAACTTAAATACATTAAATATTAGTGTTATATTTTTAATTAAAAAGCTATTATACCCTGTTAAAAATAAGCGGCAAAATTTAATGTAATGTAATGGAAGCAAATTTCAAACAAGCACGTTAAAAACATTTAATGTTTTCAAAAGTGCACTAAATTTCATGCACGTACTTTTAAATTATAGATATATAAAATTTAATATACTTTAAATTTAATATTTAATTTAAAAATACATTGAATTCCATGACATTTTTAACATGGTAGTAAATTTTGAATTACAAAAAGCAATAATTAAAAATTTATATTTAAAGATCTATATTTTACATTCTATTTTACTATAATTAAAACGTGTCACTAATATTTAATTAAAAACTAATCTATAAATTTGATCTGATTCGTGTCACTTTACACTTTCAAGTGATGTAAAATTAAATGCTTAATAAATATGAATGATAATCTGCAACAGATTATAATAAAACTGATTCGTTATTAAAGAAAATAGAATCAATTAAGTAAATTTTATAAGTATCAAGTGACTATAAAACATTTCTATTTTATTAATCTTTTTTTTCTGCTTATGATATATGCATGTCGAAAAAATCTCTGAACATATAGATTTTTGATACAGATTCTAACTATTTCTTGCATATTATAATATTTAACCATAGATATAAAAAACAAGACAAAATCTCTGACTCTCTTTAGAAAATATATAGGCAGAGAAAAAAAGGAGAGTATACTTGAAATATTTTCATAATTTTTCTCTACCGCGCTTTAATATTTTTTTCCATTATCTCTACTCCATCTTCCATAAAGTATAAAAAAGCACCACAAAAGAAATTAAATAATTTTATATTAAAAAATATCGGTATCTTTTTATTTTTATAGTATTAATTTATTTTTCTCTACTCTTATATCTTTCATTTATCTAAACATTGAATTCAATAATTTAATCAGTTATAATAAATTTAATACTAAAATTATCCATATTATTATTATTTAAATATAGTTTTTCAAAAATTGTGAAATATAATGTTTGCATTTAATATAAGAACTAAAGTAAAAAATATTATTCATGTCTTACGATACATGGCGGAGTTTCGATCTGTAAAATACAGATGCATCTAAATCATAGCAATCTAAAATAATACAAAAAACAATTATTGAGATTGAAATAATTAAAAATTATTTTGATATAGGCAAATAATAAAAAAATCAATAAATTATTTATTTCGCAATGAATTACCATCACATATATAATTATCAAGATAAAATTACGCGATTATTTTCGTGCTCAAAGCATTTGTGATATTTTCTAAAAGTAACCGGCAAACACATTATATTTTAATCGGCGGAACATTTTAAAATATTGTACATTTGATTCCGACTATTTTAAAGAAGCAATATTAAATATTGTAACGAAACAATTTATAATTTTAATCGACTATTATTTTTTACTTCGCATGTATAAAACCGCCGTGGTAAGCCGATACATTTACGGAGCAATAAACGTGAGAGTTGATTAATTGCACTCTCCGATATTCGTTTAATGTCATTTAAAGGTAAAGGATCGTCTTTCCTATAGCACTTGTCGCGACCGCGCCTGGAGAGATAACGATAGGACGACACACACCGAGCGATTCCGTGTTCCGCTACCTGCCCACACGAGTCTTACCGCGCAAACGTAAACAAAACAATTGCGCAACATCAAGTAAACAAATTGTCCGCTAACATAAAATATTTGACACTATATAATATATGCCAAACGTCTCATTGCTTTAAATTTCGAATTTAATATGAATAGACGATCAATAATTGCAGCTTCCGTATTTGATTTACTGTATCCGACGATTTGTATAATGTTCCACGTTATCAAAATATCCGGAAATAAACAAGTAAATTATGTTCTCTATTATATAAACTTTTGAAGTATACGCAAGAGCCAGCGTCTTTAGAAAAATGATTTAACGTCTATGAGTATCGCAACAAAGTAATAAGAGTTAATAGCGATAAGTAATAAGAATTCTCATTTCCCATCATTCTTCGATTCTTGCTCGCAATTAGTAACACGAACAAAATAAAGCAACAGCATGAACGATTTTATATTACTAAAGACGCGATTGTCCTATCTTAATAATCAGATACATATTCGTAATTAACCGTGCTTTCATATTTTACGCGTCGTTGATAACGGGAGTTAATCAAATGACGCAGTTTACGGTAATCGTTAACTGTTTGTAGGGAATCGTGTTTGGTAATATCTAGCACTTGTCGCGATCGCGTTGCGGGAGATAATGTGACGATGCATGGAGCAACACGCGCAATTCGCATACGCACATATAGTATACAGGCACAGCGCACTGTACGCCGCAAAGTATAAACAAATAAACGCCGAGCACTATCGTATACACATACCAGCCAATTCATCGTCCCTACGAAATATTTAGCGTACAGTAAGTAAAATAAATATTCTGTATGTTGCATTTGAGATTAATTTTGACGAATAAACACAGTAATTCTCTTCGTGCATGTTTGAAGAATAACATTTCTTCGTTATTTTAATCAAAAAAGTATTTACATTTTATTGATTATTATATTACGTCAAAATTTTACATCTCGAAGGGGAAATAAAATCGCGTATGATTTTAATTAAACAAATTTTCTTTTGTGGTTTTAAAAAAATATGATAGCTCATTTTCGTGATCTATTAAAAACCTAATTTTATGAATCTCAAGATGTAAAAAATGTTGGGGGAAAAGTGATACAATAAATTTTATTTTTTCCAATTACATAAAGATAAATTTTATTCAGTTATTACAGATAAATTTAATAATAAATTTAATAATTCATTTTATACTGATGTAGTTAGTCAATTATTTAAATACATTTAGTTTTAATTTTAAAAAGAATTAAATTACCTGCATAAAAGATTAAATTATTTGTAAAAGTTTAAATTTGCTATTGAATTCTCAACTTGTCAATATGAGTTGCTATAATATACATAGCATATACATGTAATTTGCGCAATAGAGAAATCAAAATCATTTAATTATAAAAATCGACAACAAATCTGTGTATAAATCATACTTTGATTATTTATAAACTGAAAATTATTTTGATCTTAACATTTTCGTTAGAACTTTGTATCTTAATTAATTGTTAGAGATTGCAGTTAAATTTTAATTAAAATAAACATCAGTTAAATAATTATTCCAATATTACAATAATACATTTGATAAAAGAAGTCTTGTCAGACGTTTTTTGGAAACTACAAAATTACGACTTGGCGAGTTATGAAAAGTTTGCGGATATTCTTGATTATTTCTTACAAAATTTAATACATTTGCCTATAAATACAGTACAAAATAGTACAGTATCTGTCTAGACAAACCTAGATTTATCTATAAATACAACACAAAATTGTCATTCTCTAATCTGAAGATCTGCATGCTCATATTCGAAATAAATCGCAAGATAAAATTGACGAAAATAACTTGGGTCAAACCATAGAAGCTTAATGTAGCACAATTTAGAAAAAATTAATAACTATGGCATATCTGTCACCAAGTCCTAAAAGCCACAAATTATTTTCGAAAGCACATTTACCTTGTTGTAACATTTTCTTGGCGATGATAGTTTCTAAGTAAACGAATGCTAAATTTAAGTCTACATCTCCACTTTTTTTTAGTTTTTCCCCTTTGCAAAAACGTGAACGCTCGTACAAACGGTTACAATTTGACGACGGACTGCCAGACGTTTTCCCACTGAGAACTGCAAAATTACGGTTTAGCGAGTTGTCCGGAAAAGTAACGAACCAAAGTGTGATAACAAAGCGCTCCGGCGTTGCACGGATGCATTTACAAAACGCACGCACAAAGCTGGCATTCGTTTGTAAACCACTGCGTAATGATACAGGTTTTACAGCGTTCCTTCTATTTCCGCTTTCGTGCGCGTGGTCGACGCGGCGCGACGCGGCGCGGTGCGGCGCGGCGCAGCGCGGCACACCAGAGAGGCGGATCGAAGATAGCAATAATTAGTGGAACATGAATCGCTGAATTTCTCGTCGGCGGATCGATAATGTGCTCGCGACACACTGTACGACAAGTGATTTACATACCAGCGTAGCAAAAATGTCCGGTAAAAGTGTTGGTACACATCGACGCGTCCTGGAGAGAGCCCGAGCATAAATAACTCTTTGAAAAACGGTCAGAAAACGATGCGTCGTATCTCATGTTTGAAAAGCGTGTCGCGCACGCGATAAATTACGCTTTACAATATTAACCGTCCGAATGCCCCTTACTCTATCTCGTATTATTAATGCAGGGACCTCGTTGTTGAAGTACACGATTGCTCGGTGGTCTTACGTCTCTCGCAGACCGACGCTCGAGACATTTTTAAAGCGTTTCGGTTGCTCCGATGTAATAATGCGGGAGGATTTAACACAGAAGGATCGTCTATCCTTAAAGGTGAACCTTCTATTCTTCGATATAACAATCTTCGCAAACGTTGGATTCGTCTCGTAATTCATCATGAGTAATACGGAAGCGTTATTCACAGACGGCGTTTAAATCTTTATAAACTGCGACGATCAAGCTGCGTCGCGAATAAATTCTCAACAAGATTGATAAAGAGCATTGAAAATTGTCTAGCGTAATGGCCGTAACGGCCGTTATCTCTGTCAAATTATTTCAATTTATTACGATTCGATCAACAGAAATCTCTTTAACTCGCATTAACCGAACTCCTATTCGGAGTTTTACATGTGAAACTATAACTTCGATCAGTCTTACGAATATCGAGCAAAACAATCGCCACTATAAACCACCTGTTACACGTGCCAACTTTTTTATAATTTCATAAAGACGCAACTCAATTTACACACCTATTAAGCATTTTGCATGCTTTATTAGTGCGATAATATTACGAACTTCAAGCCTCCCATTCATAAACATTCTTTTCTCTCGCGCAATTTCTCTTTCTCCAGAGTACACATTCGTGATAAACAGCGAACTGGTTTTTCAAGCAGCAACCTAATTAATTAATGTGCACATTCAGGAACAATGCCCAATGAATAACATTCAGATTTGAAAAGAAACGCTAATTGGCTAAATGAATGGTAAACAGTCTTATTCCGCTCGGATATCCTTCGTCGTGTAAAAAAAAATTCAACATAATTATTTTGCGAATGCGGAAGTTATTATTTTACGCTGATGTCTAGCGACATAATTACCAGAACGTGGGTATTCTGTTGCAGAATTAGAATGTAAATGAAGTTAGAGAAACAGCAATAAAGTTAATGACACAACTACTGGTCGTTAAGATCGTTAAGAAATGAATCCCCGCGTATCGCACTTTTTGTTCGAAACGACCTACCTCGTCTACGTAATTTTCGCGAATATGAAACAATTTCGATTTCGGAAGTTTCGCTCGGAACTGTCAAGTGCAGCATAAAACGGAATCGGGCGATAAACGCGTCTCCTTCGCGACGAAAAATACTCTCGTTGCGAGGCAAGTTTAGAGCCCTGCACGGTGACGCATCGACATGGAACAATTTCATCAATATGGCAAAAAGGAAAATCTTTAGCATCCATGCAGTCTTTTTTTTATATATATAAATTAAATCATGATCAATATTTTCTAGCACATAAATTATCGTCGATTATCGCACTTCTTAATCTAGAACAGAATTTTTTTTATATAATTCAAAAACATTACCGTTTTTTAACTCTATTATTTGACTTTCTCTTGAAAAAAAGAATTTATTAAGTTTTTTAATGAATCGATTACTATATATCAGTATATAATATAATATATCATGATTATTGAAAGACATTTTCTTAAGAGTTCTGCGCTACGCAAGATTTGTAACTACGATAGTTTCTATTGCATTTAAAGTAGCACAACATTTTTATTTCAGATTTAACAATCGCACACTGGTATCATTGCACATTTGTTTAACTTTGATGCAGAAATTCTGTGCAACAGAGAGGTTATCACGTATATGACATGATAGCACATGTAACCGCAGATAGCAGTTTCGTTCATAATTCGAAAATAAAGCACCGAATCACCGCGTATCTCCGCGCGCTCTCGTAAACGTCATAAACAACTGAAGAGTAGCAAAAACGAACGCGACGAGAGCAATGAAATGAATTATTCGTCGCACGACTACCCGCGAACAAATCGGGACGCGTTAAAACTATAACGCAAACCGAGCATCGAAATTCCTGTCACGCCAGCCTTCTCAATTAGATCCGCCAATTAACGTGTAAAAACCGATCGACCTCCACGTTAACTCCTGATTTCACTAATTTGTTGGTGAAGAGAGTGTACTTAGGTTTCAATACCATTGTAATAGAATGTATTATCTTATGTATATGAGGCCGTCTTCGTCACATTATAGGAATAGTGTTATCAATATCTTGCATAAAAGGATAAAAGCCTGAGGTACCCTCGTCTACATCATCCACACAAACTTGTTCTAGTGACATAATTCCTCTTCCTTTAAAACTCTTGAATAATTTAGAACCCCTAACTAAAAGATTATATCGGTTTTTAATTAAAACTCAAGATAGGACGATCGAAAACCATTCAAGAATCATTATCATCATTAATTTTCATTTCATTCGGTTTATCAAATTCGATAATCCATTAATTTCAAACGTAAAGACGATTAGAGTTCTTAACTATTTCATCGAGTAAAAAGAAGTAAAACTTGTGTAACAAAGAAGAGGAATAAGATTGAGAGAAAGTCAGTTTACTTAACTCGCTTGAAATCACAGCTGAATGTGTCTGCGATTTCACCAGTCATCAACGAACGTAATACAGGTGTACAGGCTTACTCGTGTACGCGAAGCAGGGAAGATGTACTACCTCCCTCACAGATTTCGCGAACGTATCGCAAATACCGAGGTAATTCCCACGAACGCCTCTCGACAGGTGATAGATAGATAGACGCTTAACGAGCGACGTAATTAACGGTCTCCGGTGCACTACAGGTGTCATCTGCGTGATCCCCTGGCACGCGCGCGACGACACCCCCCGGCGGGAGGTAGGATTGAGAGGATCGAGGATCGACGATCGACGATCGACGACACGGCGGATGCGACGAACGCATGAAATGTACAGTCGACACGCATCGCATCTCACGCACGCTGTCACGCATCGCTTCGTACTCACCGACAAGCTCCGTACGCACGCCTACCAGCAGAGTGGTCACTACCAGAAGGGGCACCTGTCGTCTGCGCGGGCACAGCACGGCACGTTTCTCACCCATGATCATGTCGCACGTGTGATCGTCGCACGCGTGTGGCGCGACACGAGGATAGCCGCTGCCGCGTCGAGACTGAACTCCCGACCTGCCGCGAGGCTACGTACATCCGACGCGCACGAGGCGAATCACCCCCTTCGCCCTCCTCCCCGTTTCATCCTCCGGATCTCCCCGTCCCTCCCACCCCCGACTCCCTATCGTATCGCACCCCGTCGCGCGCGCGAGCGAGACCGAACCGGAGGGGTTGCTCCGACCAGCGCGCCGCGTTCATCCCTACCACACAGCGGCCCACACCGTTCATCCCTCTTCGACGTGCCGTGACGCGGTGGTCGTGGCGAGGGGGATGAGACCCCCCCTCGTCACGGGGCACCACTCGCCACTCGCGCCGACGCTCCCTTAGCCGGCCGGCCGGCCGGCAGGCTGGCTGGCTGAAAGCCTGCCTGGCTAGCTAGCTAGCTGGCTGGTTGGCTGGCTGGCTAGCTGGCTAGCTGGCTAGCTCGTTTGCTCGTTCACTCTTTCGCTCGTTCGCTCGCTCGCCCGCTCGCCCGCTCGCTCGCTGAGTGCGCGTGGCGAGCTTTGCTTTGAGTTACGCTGACACACCTGGATTTACTTAGAGCCCGGTGATTACGGCGGGACCAGGGCGCCTGGTGTTAAGCCTCCTTTCGCAGTAGGACTTATTTCACGCGTCGCTACAGGTGAGCGCGCCGCTTCCTTCTCGACGCGCTGTTAAGGTCGAGGTAGCAAGAAAACAGGTAGCAAGAAAAGATACGGACCGACGAACGAAACAGAATCTTGGTCTAGTCAACGCCACTGACAATTCATTTAGTACTGTAATATCAATGTAACAGCAAATTTTACATTACATTTGTTACTCTTCGACTATTAACTATTATTAGTTATTAAAATCGGATTATCTTCTACGCAAAGAAAAATATAATGGAATATTATTAATATATAAAATAATTAGAGAGAGTAAGAAAGATGGGGATGGCATTCGTAAGAAAAGTGGAAACGGATAAGATAATAATTCCAGGAGGCAATCAATCAAAACGCCAATGCGCCAAGGCAAAGTCAGTCTGATATAATAAAGTTTGAATAGAGGGAGAGGGGGGGGGGGAAGAGATTAGGAGAACATCACGAATAAAGCGAACTGAATGTCGAAACTGCCTTATTAATCTGATTTATAGCACCGAAAGTTCAAAGATACGAGAGTATCTTCTCGCGGGCACGCAGCGCGTGTGATGTTTATAATTCGAGTTAAATTATATTTACTTTGCTAAAGCGCGCGGCCTCTCCGTGTAGAGACACAAGTGTGGAATATTTGCGTAGCGCGATGCAGCGCGAAATGATTTAAATTCTGCGCTCCGACACTACATATCTCTCCTCTCTCGCATAAGAAGGAGGGAATCGATGCTACTCTCCACGCGATAAAACATTCAAATCCAAAAGGAGAGTTTTCTCTGCGACAACGGGGACTGATACAAACACAAACAAAGAGATTCCCCTCGAAGAACGGAGCACGTAAGTGGACTATCCAACAACGAGGAGTTTACCCTTTGAAGTTACATTATATTTACTCAATCGTACACCCAATCGTCGTGAAATAAAAATTTAAATGCCGTTTCCAATACGATCGAATGTCAATGTAACTTAAGCGAATAAAATAAATACGATATAAATTAAACAACGTATATCCTATCATTATTATCCGATTCTGATCTTTGGTTACCGAATACGTGAAAATTTCATTTAACGCATTATAATCGGACCAAGGATGACTGCATTTATTAATTCAATGTGAGTTATCAAAAATAAGAATATCAATTTTAATTATTTCACACGTGTTATTTTTAATACATGTATTTTCGTATGCTTGAAAGTATATCTGCATTCAGCCCAGATATATGACCCCGATTAATTAATATTTTATTTTATCGATAAAATAATATTAGGTTTTCCGCTATTGAAGTCATCATTAATTTTTTCGATAAATATCAGTAAAAAAAACAAAAAAAATACACGTAACATTTTTAAAACTATGTTGCACAAGTTATTTAATATGCATTAGCTGTACGACAAATAAAAATTCCGATGTGTATACACAATCAGTTCGCTTTAGTCAGATTATCCTGACATATCCTACTAAAGCGAATCATGTCAATCACGCCACGTCACAGGTATCCTAGTTGAACCATGGAAACCATAGATTCGCTTGAGGATTATCTGAAGCCGAAACGCGATGCGTTCGACAACTGTTTCGATTACTCGCGGCAGAATTGCGCCTCCTCTCGATCAACCGAATGAAGAGGCGAGAGGGGGAAGGATCGTATAAAATCGGAAGTTAGTTTTCTTTACATCAGAGGCTTGTATATTTTACTTAAATTGCCCGACGTAGAAACCATCGTATAACTACGAAAAACTATTCCAAGCGCAGCAGCCCGATAAAGGAACCCGACGAGTAATTGGAAAAAAATCGGCGAACGCGAAACTTCTATCGATTCCCGTACACAGATTGGAGGACTGACCGGGAATAAAGGGACCGTAGGTCCTCTCTTAGAAGATCACCGTGAGATCGCAATCAAAAGTAGACCGGCGCGAAAACTTTGTTCCACCGTTTCGGCTCTGCGAGCGCTTTAGACCAGAGACATCGTATTACCGTAATTCTATCGGAAGGTCCGCCCGCGCGCTGCGTGCTAGCAGCATCCGGATGATGTACGATCCCACGAAACGCGCATGAAGGACACTGTATCACGAGTCCGATGATATATCCCCTTCAACGCAGCGCCTCGAAACTCCCTGGCGCAAGCATACAACGCGAAGCGTCGTCCCTCCCTCGCGTCCTCCCCCGCGGCTCCTCCTCGACCCACCTGACTGCTGCACAACCAATGTCGCTCGATTACACACATCGTCGATCTGCCTGGAGGCTCCTCAAGTTGCCCGGAGTGCTATACGGCGCGCGTCTACGATCTATTCCGTGCGCGTGCAGCCGAACGATTCTGACGTCTGACTATCCTATGCACGCATGATATCTAGCGCGCGTAAAATGCCGTTATGTAAATTTCCGCCCGCTTGCAGGACGCCCCGCGAAGCTTGCCAAATGTATTCTCACGTGTGTACAATGTCCGAGAACAAGGAGGCGCCTGTACTGTTTTATGTACGAGTATGTGTGCCCTAAGTATGTAAGGCGTATCTATAGTCGCCGGTATTTGCTGCATTAATTTAATCCGCATTTGCACGTGCACTGTACGAGATTTTCGTTCGGCAGAAACGACGCCACCGATTATCGAGACCGTTTATAGGTGTATTATGTGCCAGGCTTTACTAATTGCGAGACAATGCACTCTGAATAAGGTGCACGCGTATTGCGGCAAGGGAATTGATAGGAACATTAATTTATTCAAATGAATCAATACTTCTCGTCGCGAAATATTGCAAAATCGTTTTTCACATTTTCCGCAATTTCTATGCAAACCGGCGGACGATAATCGATGGCTCAATTTCGTCTCTACCTTCCGTCAGACCGAAGACAATGGCTATCCGTTTTTCCGACAAATTTTTCCCGCTACCCTCTCGTGTCGCCACGCTCTGGCGTGTCCTCCGGCCAACGGCACGGTGATCGCTACGCGGTAAAAATTTATCGTGGAAAATTGAAGTGCCACGAAATAATTGCTCGATCAGAAGCGATCGAGATTCCAGATAGCAAGCCCCAAACGATCGAGCCATGCGATAAAGCCCGACACCGATTATTGCGTGCTGTTCTGTGCCCCCCAGAACCGGAGTACCAAGACTCACGAAACTACAACCGATCCCTGCCGATTACGATATTTCGCCAAACTTTTAATTTTTAACCCTGGGTCGCCGTAGACCGTTTCGATAATTTAATATTACGCTAGGTCAAGCACGTGTTTCGTGGAGCATGCATAACGATAAGATTATTATATGTAAATTCTGAAAACGAAGGATGAAAATTGCCCGTCGAGTTTACATTTTTATTTTTCTTTGTTTCTAATATATTTTAGATCATTAAAAAATATTTTTTACTTTTGAAAAAAAACAGAATAAAAAAAATGAAATTATTTCTATTCCCCATAAATTTCACATCGTATGGAAAGTAAAGAATTTTTTTCAGAAAATCACGAGATATCAAAATAGGTAGAAGAAATTATTTGTGTTGTCTGATTTCATTTATTATAAAAAATTTTATTATTTTTAGAAAATCACGAATACAAAATCTTTGTTCCTTGATAAAAAAAAATTTTATATATGAAAATTAAATTATATCATTTTTAAAAAGACGCGAGATTTAAAAAATAGAAGAAAGTATTTTTATTTCTCGACAAATTTTCCATCGTACGATAAATGCAAAAATAAATTTTATCACTTTCAAAAAGATCCGAAATCGGAAAAAATAGGAGAAAGTATTTTTTGTGTTTTCTGAAAAAAATTCATATCGTGCGGAAAAAATTAGAGATATAAGAAAATTTACCAAATAGCTCGTGTAAACACTCACCGGAAGAACGAACGGCAATCCCTTGGTTCAAATAATCCCTCTGCTGCCGTCCCTCGATGTTCCTCAATGTTTAAGCTGCCTCAATGTTTAAGCTGCCTCTTCATGTCCCTCCGACGCTCCGAGTCCTGGATGGCACACAAAACACTCATTGATCGAATGCGAAATACGCGAACGCGATTAGGGACGAATCGTTCCATTAGACCGGCGACGATCGAAACGGCAAAGTCGGCGGCCGACCACTCACCGATTGCTAAAGTCGAGTAGCCGTATGAGCCGATTAATAACGTCGACATAACCGTCCGTCACTGTACTCCGCATTACTGGCACTCGCGTCCGGGTAAACTCACTCGGGATAAAACAAAAAGACTCGTGAAAACACGGTCGCGACGCGACGTGCAGCCGGGGGCAATCTTCGAAGCGAAGTGCGCCGTGCTTTAAGGTTAAGTGACGCGACCAACTTTACGCGAGACGCTTGGGTACGCTCTACGTCGCGATCGAAATTTTCTTGAGAGTTAATGCATCGAAATGTTTAGACCACTGTGAGAAAATGAGTCACACACGTTTGATTTTCCATTAGATTGGCGATGATCGAAACGCCAAAGCCGACTACTCCGTCGGATGGCCGTGTGTGAGCTGATTAATACATCGACATAATCGCCTGTCACTATACTCGGCACTGCTGGCATCCTCGCTCGGGTAAACTCACTCGGGATGAGGCAAAAGGATGCGTGAAAACGCGGCCGCGACGTACAACCACAGGTAAGTACACACGTATTATGACGATCGACGCGAAGTGCGCCGTGATTTAAGGTTACGCGACCAACTTCGCGCGAGACGCCTGGCTACGCTCCACCTCGCGATCGAAATATTCTTGAGAATGCATCGAAATGATCAGACTGCTGTGAGAAAATAAATCACGCACGTTTGAGTCGTTCGATGTTTGCTTTCGACTTATGAAACTTGCAAAACCGATATGTAAACACAGAAGGTCCTTCACGTCGATGCCACGGACTGACAATGAGAGAGAGTGCGAGGGAGCCGCGAGCTCCGATTGCCAACGCCGGCAGACGCGTTAATTGTACGATGATACGATCACATCGAGATCACACGATCGCCCGTCGTTGTTTTCGACACTCCGGACATGACGGGCACTCATTCGTACGCGAACTCACTCGAGAGCGAAGGACAAGGACGCAACGACGCGGAGAGGTCGCGACTCTACGCACAATCGCACACGTATGACGACTTTCGACGTGAAGCATGCCGCAGTTGTTCGGTCACGTGACTCTCCTGACCCCGCGCTACGCGCGAAACCGATTTAGTTGACGTTTAAAGATTACTTTGAAACATTGAAAATGAAAATATTAATATTGTAAGAATGATCACGAGAAGATGGATCCGCAGACATATAAAATAGACTCAGATACATTCAGTCGCAGAAACTAATTGTCCGAACACAGGATGTTGCGAGTTTATTTTATGTTACACGTATTAGAAATTTTTAGAGAAAACTCGATCGAAAATGCAAACCTTGGCCACTGATACATTTCATCAAAAGCTTATATTCAAAGTGAAAAAATTTCTGTTAGACCTGTTATTGTCTAACAAAATCAGATCAAAAAATGTATTTAAATAAAAATAAATTGTAGCAAAGCACTAAATCTATTTTATATTTACGTTTTTATTTAAGTCTGAAAATGTGCATAAAATTATGCTGGAATAATATTAAATGAATATTAAATGAAAAGAATTTTATATACAATCACAAAATTAATGGTCCAGACACACAAGATATTGGAAATTTATTTTATGCTATAAATTAAAAACATATTTTTGATAAAAATACACCATTGGCAAGAACTTACAATCAAGTTTCCACTAAACGAAAAAATTATTTGGTGCATTTGTAATATAAAATAAATTTTCATATTCGAGCGACCAGACATTTAATTTCGTAACTATATAATCCTCTATAATCCTATTATCCTTGGCAGAACCGTGAGAAAATTAAAATATACAGGAAAGTCAGTCTTTTATTGTTTTTTACTAACAACTGTTGCGCAACCGCCTGCACGAAAAAAAAATAAACTCTCCCGAATGTTTTGGTTCTACCAAACCCCATTCAAAGCGTTGGAAAATATACAGCATGCTGGATCTATCTTATAAGTCTATACGGTACGGTAGGTACGGTAGATACGGATCACCTACATTTAAAATTGGGTTACGAGACTCGCGAAACTCATATGCTCAAGAAGTTCCTTTGTACGGAGGTCAATCCAATAGATGCATTAATTATGATCGCGTGGCCCGATTAATAATATATCGAGAAAATCGTTCATTGTTGGCTCTCCGTCGTCCAAACTCAATCGAGTCAAACGAAAAAAAAAACGCGAAAAAAATGGTCTCGATTGCAGTACCGGCGACCTACGATAAATTGAGCGACACTTTCAAAATTAGATGACATAAGGTTGGATACCGCACGTTTATTAAAAGAATTCTTAGCGTCATAATAACTCAAGATATTAATGGAAACTATAATGTCGTTGAAACGATTAATCTTTTGAAAAAAAGGACCGATAAAGCATTTAAATAAACTAATCATTATATATAGATAAAAATTATATATATATATTTGGTTTTAGCAGTATTTTTGTGGTAGTTACTATATTTTAAATCGAACTTCGGCAACATTAAAATTAGTTATCCTATTTTAAGGATATACGTATCTTAGTTATCATAGCTATATTTTAGTTTTAATGGCTGATCCTTTCTCTACGTGTTTGAATTATAATATTATTTTAGCACTCAAATCTGCTACGACCGTTGTTGACCTATTTTCAATTTAAATTTTGCACTTTAAAGATAAATAATAAATGAAAAATAATATCGTGAAAGCGAGAGAGTTAAAAGAGATACGTTCGTCCTTCTTGTAACTTGCGAATTGAAAGTTACGACAAAATAAAGCGCACATTCAAGCCTCTTAAACCGTTTCAATTTTTATCGTTGGCAATTAAGAATTATCGGAAAAATTATCGCGACTCAGCCCCGTTTCTTCTCTCGTCGCTCACCCACATTTCCGCGTCAACCGACGTATTCTTATGAGCTATTAAACTTTTAGGGCCTTGCCGAGCTTCGATATAGCTTCGGCGGCGTAAATTTATTAAGAGTTAAAAAGGCTTTATACTATGAATTACGCTATAAAACACACGTAGTAAATGTCACGACAAGTACGATGCTATCCGCGCGGGATATTAGAAAATGTTTACAACACGCCAGATAGATGTAAGTAATTGAATGTCATGTAAATTGACATTATATAAAATACTTTTCCCTATTACTCTTTTATTTCCTCGTTTTCTCTCTTCGTCGGAGCAAATGCAAAATAACGTTCTTTTGTAGGGAGAACGAATTTAATCGAAAGTTCTTTCCTCGCGATTTTGCTAGCCCGGTTGAATGATGACGTTCATCGAAATCTACAAATTGAGTTTCGCACGAATATTTCACGGTAATGTCTCCGAGAACGTGCGAGCAGACGCCGGTGACCATGTCG
The DNA here is from genome assembly GCF_016802725.1 of Solenopsis invicta. NCBI lineage: Eukaryota > Metazoa > Arthropoda > Insecta > Hymenoptera > Formicidae > Solenopsis > Solenopsis invicta. The sequence goes on from NC_052667.1 coordinate 2,375,406, forward strand.
CCGACGACGAACGCCGTAACACAAAGCCGTTTCGACTCACGCGATCCCGAAGTTTCCATTACGATACTTCCACGCGGGGGTTTCCTCGTACGCGAGGTCGTCGGGGACGAGCGATTCTCGTGCCTACGAGCCGCCACGTCAATCAGTCGCCTTTACGAGCGCGGGTTATCCGCTTCATGGAAAAGAAACATTAGCGTCGCCGTGCTCTCCGCGAGTTCGCCCCCGACCGGCCCGATTGGCAGTCTAACGATTTTCTGACTACAAATCGTTGCGCGTCTTTATTGCGTCTGATTGCATAATGATGTGGTAAAGGTAGCACAAAATTTTTACATTACGACATGTCGCACGGTTAGCAGATCGGTATATGGTTCAGTGCCTTGTAACACGATGTAATATGTACTTACGCAACTCGCGGATTTTTCAGCGATCGCTTGACACGATTCAGCTGGAAAATTAATTTACCTTGCTGTGCAAATATCGACGCGCGCTCTTCTCTGTTTTTCTGTAAATTTTTTGTAAAAATAATATATACTATATAAAAAATAACACGTATAAAATACAAAGAGAGCGTCCAGAAAGAAATTCAATTGAATTGTCAAGCACATTTAATTAACACAGAACACAGTCGAACGTTGAATGTAGATCTTTGAAGATTTGTCCGTTAAAAGGATGATTTGATTCTTTCGTGATTGGAGGAAAGATTTGCAAAAGGAAAGAAGAAAAAACTAGTCGTTTTCTTCGACGTCAGACTTAAACGCAGTCCGTGCTCTGGAGCCGAGAAATGGGATCGGACCGAAGTCTTAGGGGCGAACTATCGGTATCAAGGCGACGATAGCGGAACAATGGGGCGAGAGAAGAGAGGGTGGGCGGTTGACTGATCATTCGGCATCAGTCAGAAACGATTTCGCCGCGGCAGATTTCGCTCGTAGCGGCGGCTCGTAGTTAGTCGCGGGGCAAGCCAGACAAATGTTCAGTCACCCCCTTAAAAGGGGGCGACGTGGAAATGCGACGTGCGAGGTACCGTAAGTAAGAATAAGTGAAGCCAACCAAGCTCAAGCAGTGGCCGCGTTCCCTTGAATCCCTCCGAACAATGCGACGACGAAGGTGCGACGATGGTTTCGTTTGGCGTATGTAAAACTCGCTTCTACGTCGACCGCTGCGTCTACCGCTACACGGTGCGCGGCGGCGGCGTCGTCGTCGTAGAGTAACAGGTCGAACTGGGTCGTCGTCCCGCCTTCTCTCTCGTAAGCGGCTGTCATTTTTTAGCAGACACGCATAAATGATGCGAGATTGCAAGTCGAGCGCGCGATTCGGGACAAAGGACGCGAGATATTGCCGTCGAAATCGCGCGACGTGGGACGCAAGAATAATTTTTGAGTGTTACAAATGAACGTGGATATGCTTGAGGATGGGTGAGGGAGAGCTTTGAATATTTCCACTTTGCATCTGTATGCGATGTATATAATGGTGTTTTCCCGACACGGTCCTTCCTTCCCTTCCCTTCCCTTCCTTTTCCTTCCTCCCCTCTCCTCCTCTTGCCTGGTGAACTCTGCGTTTCTCTCTATATTTGTCAAAGACGACGAACGTCGTCCTATGGAAAATTTTGTAGCTGCTACTCGAAATCAGGTGAAGCAAGCATCCGTGTGATTCGGGAGTAAGAATTTTATTGGATTCCGTCCTATCTACCTTTTATTGGCTCTCTATGAAACGATCACCGTGGCCCCCTTTGAGAACCTAACGTATATACAATCGCGCACAAATGTATGTACGTATGAGACGCGAACATATAAATATATCGGGTCATCTGACTTCTCCTGTCGATCCTAAACGTTCAGACGGTCCGGTTTACTCGACTGTTTAATTCGACGATGCAAAAAGGAACTTTGATACCTCTCTCTAGCTGATCGGCAACCTCGTGAATCGCGCTCTCGTACAAAATATACGACGATGTGTCTAAAGTTCTAAAGAGAATGTAAATTAGGAAAAGCTGTGTTCTACGTTCCCTAAAAGCTACGTTCTCTAAAAACGAGAACGTATCACGCACGAATGAAACGTTTTATGCGGTAAAATCATGAGTAATTATTAGATTATATCAATGGGTTGGATAAAACTTAATATTATTCTTGCGTTTATTATAATTAAAAAATATCTCGTGTGTGATAAAAAAATTGATATGTTAATTATTCAATTAGATAATCAATTTTTACTCCATTTTAATGATCCTAGCGATTTCGCGGTATAGCACCCGTGCATGCGGTATTCTAATGGCTAATTTCATGGCTGGCTGACCAAATTCTTTTCGAAAATCGAAAGCATCCACCGCGTGCTCGATCGATCACGCTAATGGCAAACTACGAAACCGTAAGCTGGCGTTTCAATAATATATAGGAAAATGTAACTCTACTGAGCTTGGATATCTCTCTACTGAAGTAATCCAGAAACTGGCTAATTGAGAAAAAGGGATCGTACCTATAATCGTTTGCGAGAGGATGACTATTAGCAAGCTCTCTTTTTCCCCTCCCTTTAAGAATTTATATAAAATTATAATTGTTTACCCCGCATAATCGCAGTGTGGCTGAGAATTCTGACGCAGGAATTACTCGGAGAATATCCCCCCCCCTCTCCCTCGCACACTGATAGATCGATTTTCGAACGATATTTTTTTTCATGCACGTCATGCCGAGAACGTGCGTCGTAACATTGTGCGCGACACCCTTTGTTTACGCGCGCGGTTTGCACCGCGTACCGCGCACCAGATTGTCGCGGACGCGAACGATCTTTCGCGTTTATCTCTCGCGTAAAACAATGCCGCTTCGAGGGAAGAATTAATTGGAATGTTTGGAAACATCACCGCGACGAGCTAGTGTTACAAAGTAGCAGCTCGTGCAATCCAGCAATAAATATTATATCTCCCGCTTCTTATTCACCTTCACGAATATTGCATCAATTTGATAAAAAAAGAAAAGAGGAAAAAAAAAGAATTTAAAAGCTCCATAGCTCTCCGATGTAACCGTAGACAAGAGAAGGGGAGGTATGGGGCACGTTTCTGGCCGCAAATCGAACAGCTATCGATATAAAGAGGAGCGAGAAAAAAACCGCAGCCAGCCTGCGGTCGATGGGCAAGATACAAGGCAATATCGATTGAATATTAGGATCTGCGGGGCATGGGAGACCGGCGCGCACACATTAGCCTCTTTGACTTGCTAAATAGGTTAATTTGAATGTTTAAATTCCGGCTTCGTGCAACTCAATTTGCGAGAGGACTCCGCGTCTGGTTAATTCCTTTCCTTCGTCCCGCGGGCCACCTCCGCGTCCCTCTTGCTTCTCCAGCTCCTCCTGCGTCGCCTCCTCGCATCATGCAGCCAACACTGAATCCACCCCGAAGCTGGACTGTTAACTTCCTGCACATTTCGAGCGTCCGACATACGGAAACGCCCGACACACCTCTCTCTATTTCTCCCCTCGAGCCCTCACATGCTTCCCCCTTAATTGGAGAGTATTATTTGCGCTCCGCTACGCCTGATCTTTTACGCATGGCGACTTCCCGATTGCCAGACCCGCCAGACGCGACAAAAAGGCGGTTGGAGTGCAAATGGAGATTCGGATCGCGTTCGTCGCTTAACATAATTCGTGGCTGGCACGGCGAAGAGACCGAGAAAATAGTGAAAACCGCGATGGAAATAATGAAAACCGCAGTAAATTTATAACTATCGAATCGATACTTTGCAGACTGCAATTAAATTCTTTTCCGCGTAGTTTCCAGTAATAATGGTATATCGTTCACGCGATTACTTATTGACAAATCTTTGTTCACCGCTCGTTTAAAAACTGCTAAATATAACGCGTTATTCTCGAATTTATAAAATATACAGAATTAGTGGAATTCTTTTCTTGTAATTTAATTCTATTCGAGACCGCTAACATCAATGATAGATAATTAAAACCTAGAATGGAAATTTATCTATAATTTTACATGTAATTTAATGGAGGAAACATTAGAAAGCTCATCTATAATTTGCATACGTACATACATCGGAATGCATGGTAAACGTTGTTGATAAAAACTTCGTTACAAATTATTAAGTAAACTGTAGAACGGAATAACGTTTTCATAAATGCATTTAGCATGTAAGTGTTCTGATTATCAAAAACTTGCTCATGCGTCAAAGATATTTGCATTAAAAATATTGCAAAATTCAGCTCGTAGGGCAATCTAAATGGAATCTTGACTTGTGTTAATGAGTGTTGATTACTCGCAACGCTCGTTATAATATACTGTAATGGGTACTTAAAAAAATAGATTTAACAGTCCTGAATTACGTCTACATTCAGAGAGAGAGAGAGAGAGAGAGACAGTACCTTCGGAATAAATTATTGAGGAAATCTGAGGATGGGATTAAACTAAAAAATATACATTTTTTCGTATATCAATATAAACAATTTAATATTTCGCGATAATGCTGTTCAAACTGTATATATTTAGTTATCGAGCTTTTCTCTCCATTACGATTCATTTGAAGCACATAATTTTCTCTTTCAGCACGGTCCGTCTCGCAATTTATAGTAATCTGCATAAAAATTATAATTTGTTATTAATAACAACATAACTTGTCAAAACTTTTTCGTCTTAATACTGGATTGCGATAAATAGACATTACAATCTTTATATTATAAAATTATTAAAACTCGCAGAATATACTCTTTAATTGTGATTTATAGCTTTCCAAATATTTACTTGGTCTGTATGCAATTACGATGTACTTCTTCACGTCATTCTCTTCAACTGCCACCATTCGATATCTCGTGCAACGATTGTAACATAGCATGTAACAGACGCTTTGAAACGTGCGATCGTTAAACTCACGATTCGTGGCGCAAATTGTCCGATTACCATCATTATCACTGTCCTCCGCGTACATGGCCTCAGTAGTCGTCTCCTCTCCTGAACCGATCACTCTTTCCTCGTCACAGTGCTCGCAATTACACATGTCCTCGGCACCCATCGCGAAAATATGCACTGCGCACATGCAGTAATTATTACAACATCGCGAGTTGACTCTTATAGGACTACCAAGAAAATTACATTACTATCATTCAATTATTTTCTTACGTGCATGCAATAATTATACCTGAAAGCTATTTATGTGTATCTATGTGAGACAAATTGATAAAAAATATTTCGTTTACTGTTAAGTAAACTATTTCTGTCTATGTATACGTACGCAATGCAATTACGATGTACAACGGTCGCATGTCCGATATCTAAGTCGAGAAATGAGATAACGTGCGGTATGGGATGTCTGTCGAGTTGCAAAGTGTAATCGAAACTGAAGCTCGTTAAGCACCATACGATAACGTTCGTTTGTCATTACAGTGCTGTAATAGAGAGACTTGTTCTATATGAAATCGTAGAATATTGTTACCAAGACGTACACAAATTGTACGTACGTTTTAACGAACAAGTATACTTATTTTTTCCATGGAAATTTTGAAGATTCAATTATGCAGTAGACTACGTTACTGCATAGTTAATAGCATATTAAGTACGAGCGCATCTCTTGACAAACGCGAGTACTTATAGCTTTAACGATTAACTCGGGAACCGTAAGTGACGAGCACGTAACTATCGATATATCGGGAACATCAACACACTGACCTCTGATCTCCTTGGAAAATAATTTAGTATGCGTACATAGATATCAGCATTGCTGTACCAACACAAAAGCAATGATTATTATCTATTATTTCCGCGTATTGTAACTTCGATGTAACGTATTCAATGTATCATTAATAATTGCATTACTTTAATTGCATTTTCTCACAGCTCCGTAACATTGCAAAACTTGTGAGCAATTAAACAAGTTACATTAAGAAATTGATATGTTTTCCTTTAATATCGAGAAATATAATATTCAAACCGGGTTTGTATTAAAGAAAAAAAGAAAACATTTTACTATTATTAGTAAAATTTCTTTTTTTGCAAATTTCTTCAAACGCATTTATTTGCTATTTCTTTTTTTTTAATATAAACTGTTCTTTTATAAAAGCGCCGGCTGTCGTCGTAGTTTCACAGCGCTCTTAAGTTATCGCTTTTATGTTAATTACTCGCGGGTGGTAATACGCAGGGTAATGGACCCGCGCGAGTCGAATGAGACAGGTGTCCCTAAGCTTTTTTTCTCCTAGTACTCGAAAAAAAAAAAGAATAATGAATATTAAAATTTCCGCCGCGTATTTCCGTGAGATAACGTTTAAATTGTTTCTGCAGTATGTTGCTGTGAACATTCGCTCTGCAGAATTAATCAAGGAGACCTTAAACAAAGTAGGGCATGTTTATCTAAAAACAGAAATAAGCATAAAACTACCATATATAGATACCGTATATTTATCTTGTAATTTCACAGTTAGGTAACGGTGTATTTTCGTTTGATCGAAACTCTTTTTCGCAAATTGAAATAGATGTAACTCAACTGATTGAAGACAACCGTGAACCGAGAAACGTTTACAATACCAAGCATCTGTATGTATGTACGTAATCTTTTAAGTACAACCGTATACTCGGATGTCTCTCGCTGACACCTTAAATCTTGAAAGTTTATTGCCATGACAATAACCGCCAGCCAACACAGCTAACAATTATATAATGTCCTGACTTATGGACTAATTTGCATTTTAATCCGACCGCCCATTGTTGCCCGCCATTGTCGGCGAAATGCGCACGTCGTGCTTAAGATGGCAAAGTTCGAGAGGTTGAAACGAGGTCGTCATCAATTTGTAAAACAATGAACGCAAGAAAACAAGATAGATGTTACAGGCACGCGATATATAACTGTCCATTCAAAGATTAATCGTAAATAGTGTGGAAATTAATTAAAGTTAAAGAACACATCTTGTCTAACACCTATTCCCCTTTTCCGCATATATTAGAAGAACATTCAATGACGAGCTCACTTCGATCGTACTTGAAACTCTCTCTGGAATTCATAGGATCAAACGAATAGAAAACGAAGTCCTTGCTCACTCGACGAACACTGGAAAATATTCCAATTTACAAATGGTTCATCTTTTTCTTGCGATCTTCTCTCTTTCTCTCTCGCAATCGGATCTTGACTCTATTAAAGACACGTCCAGACCAGATGCATTTGCCAGCTTGCCTGTCGGTGCGAGCAACCTATCTACTCGCTAATTGGTAATCATTCACACCGATACCTCAACTTTTTAATCCAGCATACGAATGCGACAGCCAATACTTTCTATCACAAAATCAATTCATTCATTAACGGCCATCATTCGTGGGGAAAGAAACGATTTATTTGTACAACAATTTTAACAGTTGGGTAATAATTTAAATTAAGAAAAAACATTTTTTTCTCTTCTTGTTATCCGTGTTAGATATGTATATATCTTTATCAATTGTTCCGCGAAAAACATATAAATGGAAAGCTGATTTAGAAACGATATTCGCGAATTCGTAGTGCAAAAGTGATGAGTAACATAGAGGTTGATCAGGAATTGGAAGAGGGGGCAGTGGAAAATTGTCAATCAGTGCAACCCATCCGGACTTGATTACAGCTCCGCAATCGCGCTTATAGTCGGTTCCGAACCTCAAAATCGCTCGGCCGATTTTTTATGTCATAGTCGCGAATACCAGTTATCCGCCGAGTATCAGTTGTAAAATATTGTTCCCCGTTCCGTCTCTATACGCGCGCACCATACAACGATCTTTTATTATTTTATTCACGCGCCCTGTTCCTTTAATTGCGTTATCGTGTACCATCTCCTATCGCGAAAAAAAATATGGTACGCAAAGCAAATTCAGACATTCAGGATATTTTAAATTCAATCTACATGACGCCCCGTAACTGGTAGGGTGGACGATGATTCCGCATAAAAAAAAAGGTATGTCGAGAATGTCGAATAAAAATTTTTTTCTGCGAGGCTCCCTCTGTTTTTGAGAGCACCGATTTTGAAAACTGCAAAATTAATAATGACCTTTCTCTTCCTTGTCGTTTTTCAATCGGCGTAGCTTATTAATAGCTTATTGAGAATTAAGTGAAATTGCGTTCCCATATTGTGAGACAATGGATGAGCACGCGTGGATTAATACGCATGTGTGGGCTCCCGGCGAAACGTATTTACAGCACTGCACATGTCAAAAGTGAAAGCCCTAGCTGTTATTTTTGTCATCCAATCCGCACCGCCAGCTAGATTCTCCCTTCATTTTGTTGTATTCACGTTTTCATCTGCCTCGTGCTTGTCCAGCGCGGTGCAAAGCAGTTGAACCGAGTCGCGGTTCAATCAGAACCAATATGTCGCGCTCTCATGCGAATACACACCGCGATTTCCTGCGAAAAGCGCGTCTGTACGCGTTTAAACGTGCATAAAGTATTTGAAATTTCCTTGCAAATGTGTCGTTTTTCAAAGACCGATCCGTATGAGGATTATTATTCACGCGAGTTTTTATGCATTTTCCAGCGGGGAAAACTCTCGTACGATGAAGATCCTTACGGCAAACTTGTACCTTTTGGCATTTGGATTCTCTACGATACGTAGACGACTGCGCGCGAATATCTGGCATTACGCGTAATTAAATAACGAAATGAGAGAATGGTGTTAAAAGATTAAGCGGCGGTGGTAGCAATGTAATATTAGTTTTGCGCCAGTTTCACTCCGGCTTTACTGGAACGAAGCGCGTTCGCGGTGGTATTATATGGTTAAACTATATTATAAACGCGTCCAACATATGGCCAGCCATACATCATACTTCGATAAGAGATAAGAGCCATAACTTTTCGCGGCGTTACACACTGAAGTGCGCACGGCCGAGCGAGTTTCCGCTGAATTGGAGAGATTAGTAGAAATCGATCGCGATAAATTTTATTTCTGGTGAAGAGCGCGAGTTGTGTGTCACGCCGAACGAGGGAGACGATCCGGGGAAAAAAAAGAGCGCACGATTGACAGTTTAACGTGTCGTCATGGGGGAGGAGCTATTATTAATCGCGGCTGTAAAAAGCTGCGAGTTGCGTGTACGGTCGTGCGATCGCAGTTGGATGCACTCCCGAGACCGGTGGGGTGCACGGAAACACGCATCCCACTTAAACTGATGCTGTCTACGCTCTCGCTATTCTATGCTCTTGTACCGAGTTGTGTATACTAATAATAGCCGGCCACTCGATACAATAGTCGCACGTGGACACAGAGGCAGCTATCGAACGCGCTTCTATATACCTGTACATATAATATGCGTGTCTAGGTACATTTGCGATTACGCTAGAGTAAGACTTGGCGCGGGAGCGTGGTACGTAGATAGGTACGTGAATGAAAGTCGATCGCGCGTGTGTATGCATGTGGGCGTCGCCTCCGCCCTCCATTCACACCGATTGATGCGATATGTAGCTTGCAGAATTTATATGTACGTGAAATACGTACCCTAGTTGGTTAACAGATCGAATGCGGATGCTATAGTTTGGTCAAATGAATTCTTTTTTAATTATGATAAAATCGTTGGGCTCTTTATGTAAACGCGCATTCCGCCTACATGCATATATGCAATAGAATAAAATCTCCACGCGATTTCGTTATTAAATCTTGCGTCCAATTTTTCGTCTGCGACTGCGAATTGATTAATCAAGCGATTGTGGACACGCGTTTCCTATGTCCGTGCCGAAACTCTGACAGTAACACTATTGAAAATTCAAGCTCAATTGAATCTTCGGATTGTCGAACAATCATAACGAGGCCAGCCCACAGGCTAGCCCCGGATCTCAGAGTTAAATTAAGCAAAAAGTAAATTGAGTATTCTCCGATGGGAGTCTGAGTAAAAAGAGAGAATAAAAAGTAATAATAGCACAAAGGTCGGCATTCATCGAAGAATTTAGCTCTTTGTGGGACGCCTCCGTGACAATAATAGCATCTGTCCGGGCTAGTCGCAAGTCCCACGCGTGTATGTACGACGGGTTCGTGATTATGTCTGCGATGTAAAAATTCACACGAGCGAGATAATTCGACGTACGCGCACGCGGGGCATCCTCTCGTGGTTTCATTCACGAGCCACCCTCGCGCGTTAATAATATAAAGGGGAGGGGTCGGTGCTTCGACTATAGTATTTATAAATGTGACGTGTGGGAAGGATACGCGTTGGAGATCAAGGGCTGACCCGACGCAGGTCGTCGTACAAAACGGGAATCATCGAAAGGGAAAACGCGGGCGCGACGTGCGCGAAGCAACAGCTGCGTCATCCCGTCCCGCCTCGATTTGGCACATGCCGCCGCGTGCCATTGTGTAATCCGATAAAAAATTAATGAGGCTTATTCCTACCCCGTGCATTTTTCATCAGCATGAAAAAGAAAGCGTTCCGTTTAGCGCGCGTTTCACGTTTACACGCGCGCCGCCCCGCCGTTATGCAAACACGTTTTAATAGTTAACTCGTATAATCCGCGCGTATCGGGAAGCAGATATTAATGGCCCGCGATATTCCTACCAGGATAATACCGCTGCATGCTGATGAGTAACGTTCATTACGAGAGCATTACCTCGGGATAACCTGTGTGCAAGGGTGCAGACTAATCCTAGATTGATAAGTAGAATCCTGTGCGCGCCGCCGTTTATTCACGACCGGTGAATCTTGCGAACTCGACGTTTCTCTACCGGATACGTAAGATCATTTCCGTAAATAAGATAACGTCTATCACATCAGAGGTAACGAGTTAATCCGCCGAGTAGTAAGACTAAATTTATGAATACTGCCTTATTCTTACGTGAACGCGAGCGAGAAAATATTTTATCTCTATAGATTTTTATAGAACACAAGGATTAGAGAATAACGCGATATCTTTAATGATGTTAAAAGTATTCCTGACGCGCGTTTATGAATATTTCAAAGAGCTTGGCTCCTGACCGGCAGCGATATTTATAAAAGAAAAGAAATTAGACTCTAGTATTACTTACAATTAGTAATCGCTGTTTAATTAGATAATCACGCGGACGAAAATTTTTATCAGACAATTTATTTCGAAAATATACACGGAAAGAAATTTTAACAATTTTACTCGAGCATCTAAAAATCTCGATAGATATAGACCTGAAAATATTTTTTTTACATTGTTAAAATAATTATAAAGGTCGTTCAAAAATGATAAATAATGTTATAAAAAAATTCTAGCATTTAGTTTGAACGTTCTACATAATTTGAGGATCCAATAAAATTTTCAGATCTGTATCTAGCTGAATTTTTCAGACATTTCAGTAGAACCGTTCTTTTTGTGTATTAGCGATGATCTCCTGTCGCTTTATTTCTGGCGATTACTTGCGGAAAATCGATCTGAAAAACGTTATCGGGAGTGTTCGCATCATCGCGGCTTAACGTGTTAACTTATTGCACGGCGGCGGCAACGGAAAAATGCAGTGACGTTAAACGGTGTTTATAGAGTGCGCCTAAAACAAGAGCAAATAATAATGTGCGTGCGGCACGGAGCTGCCGTAAGTTTGGTGTGCGGTACTGATTATGAGAGATACGAAGCCGTCTGCTGGGACGCGTATTCTATACTACGTAAGAACGTAATGCGACGTAGGAAACCATCCCGGCAGGCGTTCGTGTCCTCGTCCCTTTTTTTCTTTTCTTCTCTCTTTTTTTTGAGAAATATAAATTCTCATTTCCAACAAAGGAGTGAGATACCATTCTCTTCATCGCATTACGTATAATATCGCGTATCCGAGCGCGGTAATTTTTAAGCAGATGACATAAATATTCCAGAGCTATCACGGTGACTAGCTATCCCGCAAGTACATCGATAGTTCTTCAGGAAAATTTGCATTTACGATGCGCCCAAGCGCCCAAGCGCCCCTTAACTCACTCCCTCGGTCTTAGAGCGTAGCGATTTGAACTCTTCAAAGAGCAACAAAGCGGACTCCAGTGTTTCCCCGAAGTTGCCGCAACACACACACGCCCGTTCATCGCATTACGTAAAACTCGCGCGAAACTACCTCAAAGTTCTTTCTGGAATCGAACCTTTTCTGTCTACGGGCGCCTGGCGTCCGAACGAGTTCTCAAATCTCTTTTATGCGTCGCGCAAAAATCCGCGATTACCCGCGGTGGATCCACGCGGATCGCAAAGCTGTAATTACGCCATTCGAACGAAATGCCTGCCATCGCGCCGACGGTTATTTGCAATTCGTTCCATCTACTTAAGCGATCGTGTATATCCGAAGGTAGAAGTGTACGGGAAGAGAGAGAGAGAGAGAAAGAGAGAGAGAGATGAGTCTCTGGACTCAACTCTGGGGTTCAGAAAAGTTCATCGACGCTAATTCACCAATGAACGGGCGAGTCTCGTGTGCCGTCGGCTTGGTTTGCCCTGGCGACTTTGTAAAATCAATACCCCGCGGGTTTCCTGATATAGAAGTCTCGTTAAGCTCGATATTATCAGGGCTTTGAATACTAATTCTGTATGCTGCGTTTGCCCGCGGATAAACGAAACGCTTGTTTTCGCGCGGTGTTATTTGCGAATATTACCGGCAGTACCTACGTGGCGATCGTGCGTCCCATTTTTTGTCCACGGTATCAAAGATTAATGGAGAAAGGAGACGAGAACCGTGCCGAATCTATGATTAATCGACCGCTGTTTCGTTATGCCGCTTACGTGTTCGGGAAACTGTGTTTGTCCTTATTTTTTGCCGCGGTTTAATTGAGATTAGCGACGATATTCAAAGAGGCGCGATATCGGAAAGATTTATAATCGTGTTACGTTTTTTTTAAAGCCAGTTACGTGGAGTTTCAATTTTTCTTCATGTTGTTACGTTCTATGATCAGCGCAAAGTGCATTGCGATATTAAAATTACTTGTATGATACTCGGGTTCATATTTATAATCAATACTCGAATCTAATCTCAGAAGTGCATCGGATGAGATACTCGTTCGTTTTCAATTATAAAAGAGTAAATCGGGCAAAATATCTGCTTCGACGAATTACTGTCACACTCGTGAAATGATTGATGTGCTTATGAATTTTTAATTGAGCAAATTAAGAATCGCTTATTGTAATAATTAAAGTGTAACAATAACAGATGAGTCATAATGAGCCTACGAAACAAAGTAGAAAACCTCCGATAATAATTCATCGCTCATTCATCCAGAAATATTTATATGAAGAATGTAACGAATAGATTATTTAACGTTCATTTATTTTATAACATTCGTTAAATATTTTATAATAGCGAGACTGTTGATACGCGGCTTTTGGTATTTGTTATTTTATACACGGCATACATTTGCACGCAGTCGATGTATTGAATTTACGATCATCATTCACCTGACGACACTCGTATGACCCGATAGCAGTCCGTACCTCCACGTATCTTTGCGGTTTTCCTTTTGCAATCGCAAGTACTAGGTAATACAATTAGCCAAAAGTGATTAGTCGAATCAACGCGACGTTGATTAATGGTCGATGAATAATGATATTTTTTTCTTATCTTTAACCTCATCATAATTGTTTTTCAATTGATTAATTGTGAATATTGTTTTTCGGTTAATTAATAATCGCTATAATAATTCATGCTATGCTTTTTGACTTTCCATCAATTTGATCGAAGAATTGAGAAAAGACTTTTACTGACGATTAATATCCGCGATTATAGCTACCGACGAATGTTTCTTGTAAGTGAGTATAACGAATGAGAACGTGAGAAAAAAATCTGACAACACGGGCACTTCTTGAGAGGAGAAGATAATCGACGAGACATTCTGTGACAAATTATTTCTTTTCTACAAGATTAATTATTTTTTTTTTAGTTATTTGGATTGTCTTTTATTATTTATCTGTAAATTAAAAGTAATAAAAGAGACATATTTTTAAAATTTTGTAAAAGTTTATAAAGTTTATTTTTAGAAATATTTTTTTCGGAATTTTTTTGTGATATATTATTTTTCTAAATATCAAATATTGAAAATGAATAAAAAAATTGTAATAATTAGTTTTTGAAATATTGATTATTTAGTGCGCTGTTTGGACGTTACATATTCATATGTTACAAATTTATTGTAGTCTATATAGTAAATATTCCCGCTGTTTTGCTTTGATCAGTGAAAAAGTTAATTTTTATTGAATAGTTTTTTTATTGAACAGATCTGTAATAATTATATCAAAAATGCAAAATCAATAATTTTTTATTAATTATAATTACTGCAATAGCAATAATTCAGAGAGTTTATTTATTTATTTAACTGAAGTAAAACTCACACGTTTCATTTCAATTAAATAAATAAATAAACTGTGAATGAAAACTTATTATCTCTTTTTTTCTTTTTCAAAATTTTACGTTTGGAGAAATGCAATTAATGAAACGAGAAAAACAAAAAATCACAACATTTAATTGTGAAATGCAAGTAAAATACAAATATCGTTTGCGAACAACTGTCGAGTATCGAACAATTTTGTTCTCCCTTAATGGGACAAACTTTGCACCGGGCAATCCCACGAAAAACGCACGAAGGTGCAAACGCGTCACGACGTGGCTCGGACACTGACAAATCCCTGTGCACGGTCCATTATTTGGATCGTTACATGCTAACTGCGCCGAGGACCAACGTTAAAAGCATTAAGGGATGAAACGGGATGTACGACCAAGACGACCGAGGGACGTCGGGAAGCGTAGATAGAAGAAGGCTGATAGAGGAGAGAAGGCGACAGAGATGGAGACCGGGCGAATGGATGCGAGAATGTATGTTGGGTGAAACTTTGCTTTCTGGCTCTGCGAAGCGGCGCGCGCGTACATCCACCAGGTGGTTCATCAGCCGTAGTCTGCGGCGAACGTTGGGTCCACTTCCATCCTCGTCGTCCTATCGTTCGTATTTTCCCCTCCTGTGCGGTGGAAGAGAACCATCAACGTCTCCGCCTCGTGCCGCAAAAGCTGACTATCCGCCCGCGACAAGGTCGACCTTTACTCGTTTGACCAGAGAGAGGCCAGATCCGCTTACGCCGGTACGAATTTGAGATTCCGTAAATCCACCAGAACTTCGACCTACGTCGTGCTGGCTTTCCACTTATCTGCCGGCCAGAAGAGTGAGCGAGGAAAATGAGACATCGAGAGAGAGTGAGAGAGAGAGAGAGAGAGAGAGAAAAAGGGTGCGGAATTCGCGAGATAGAGGTGGCCAGACTATACTGTTTCCGGTACGATGAGCAGAAATGCCGAGCGTAATGCGAAAGGGAATCCATGTAGATGCCACTTGCTACGGTACAGGCACACAGAGAGAAAGACACTCGTGCACATTCGCGTCCACGCACATATACACAAAACACACATTTGCTGTCTGACGAAATGTTTGAGAGATATCAAAACCGCATGTCCGTAAGGCCGAACCGGCCCTGAACCGGCAACTCAGATATGATGCTTGCATGGCACTTCTATAATTAATTGCCACGTGGACTCGGCGCTCCACGGGCTGATTTATGCGAAAGTGATGTCTATCTTCCTCGTGGCGAGCGACAGATATAATCTAGACTAAAAATCGTGTTGTTATAACGCGACGATGTTGCCCCGACCTTGTTACACGTAGATGAAATAAGATTGAGAGGAATCTTAATTCATCTATCATTCGTGAGGATAAAGACGGCCCCGAGCTACGACGGTTAAGATACGATAAATTGTCTCTACATTAGATTAGATTTCAAAAATAAAGGCAATTTACATTTCCTGCATCCTGCCCCATTATTTCCATTCAGGCACCATTGAACGAGCCACAGGGCGAGATAATTTCCGAATCTATCGTCTCTGCTTGGTCTGCGCGGCAGCTATTGCTCAATAAATCTTTATTTATCGACCGCAAAACTCGTCGACCGAAATTATACCTTCGAGTATATTAGTCATTAAGCTTAAACCTGCTTGTCGAACGAGAACGGAACATCTTTCACGCTACGTCGTAATTTGTATTAATAAGCAAGTTTCATCGAAACAGGAAATCGAGTTAGCGGTTATCTAAAATCATCCCCTGCGCAGACCTCTGGGTTAATATTGAAAATGTCCGAGCAATTGATATAATCCCAACGATCCTAGAATATCTGCGTGAAATTCTTATCCCGACGCGCGTCGGATTTTCAGTCCGCTTTTAGATCTCGTTCCAACGTAGGTAATTAATGACACTGGCAATCCGTTTGATCAAGAGAGAAAAAGGGAGAGCGAGAGCGAAAGAGAGAAAGGGGATAGATTCGGCTTGACGAGTGAGTTAAATAAAGATGCAGCTGATACGTCGGCCGGCGATAACGTCAGTTTAAAATACCTCCCGCGGAACAATGGTGGAGAGAAAGACAGATAGAAAGAGAGACTGACAAGTCGGATGGACGAGTTCCATCGGCGGTCTAATTGCCGACGAAAATGATGGAAGGGAGGAGGGACTGCACACTATCTCGTTCTCCTCGCCTTTTATACGAGGCGTACCCCTACCTCGCTCTCCCCCCCCCTCCCCTCTTCTTCGTGTACACTTGATTCAACAAAGCAAATCAGACTTCGACACGCAAAGTCGGTATGAGGTATCACGCGAGGTCGCCTTATTCTCTCCCCTTCCGAACCTTCTCCACCCCCTTGGGCCAATCTTTTCCGGCCGGCTTCTTAGCCTTGCCCATGCTTCTCTCTCCCTCCCGCCGCGTCGCTGCGAAATTAGTGTCAAGCTAATTCCGCGGCTGAATTTACAAGTTTTCTTTGATCGTGCGTTCGTTCCGATGCTCCACCACCCTCGTTCTCCCAAGATCGCTTTCTTCGACTACCCTCCTGGCGGCGTTCGTCGGCGAGCCGCACCGCACCCGCGCTTTCGCGGAAAAGCAATTGCCCCGATATTATGTGCCGCATTACGAAAGTTACGGAGCAATTTTTTTCGCGTTTTTTTTTCCTTCCCCTCCTCTCGTTTTCTTTCATTTTTGC
This sequence comes from Solenopsis invicta, assembly GCF_016802725.1. Classification (NCBI taxonomy): domain Eukaryota; kingdom Metazoa; phylum Arthropoda; class Insecta; order Hymenoptera; family Formicidae; genus Solenopsis; species Solenopsis invicta. Next base: position 2,392,311 of record NC_052667.1, read on the forward strand.
ACGGTCGCACGAGGGAAGGAAGGAAAGACAGGAAGCATGCGATCGACGAGCGTTATAGCGCTCGTACCACTTTAGACGGACCGATCGCGTACCCTTTGTTATGGACGGGATTCACACAAATGCGGGATTTACGAGCGTTCAGCGAGTGGGAACGGCAAAGTATGTTATTCGTTTGTTGCGCCGGTCCCTATTACGTGCCCCTGCACGCGCGTTCTCCTTCCCTCCCGTGCCATTGCGAAATAATCGACGAGACTACACACGTTCGCGCGCGGCTCGCGAGATCCACCATATTGTGCGCGTATTAAACGCTTACAAATGAATAATCCTGCGCCGATCGAAGGTTCCGGTTTTGCGATCAAAATTTACATTTACAAATTGATTCCATTCCGCGATGTGGTGGAGCTTCATTGAAAAAAAGTAACATTGATAAACTTTATAAAAAGAGTATTGCATCTCGCCAACTGGTTGCATATTTACTCAAAAGTTATTTTGTTTAACTAGATATAACTCCAATATTTGAATATAGCTAAATCTTAAATCAATCAGATAATTGTCACATTAGTTAATAATTACGTGCAATGAGAGAAAAGTGTTTGGTTTTATTAAGTCACGGCTATAATTGTGTAATAAAATAATTAAAAGCAATAATAACTTTATATTTATAGTTGTACCAAGTATAAAAGAATTTTACTACAAATTATAATAATTTTAAATATTAATGTAGATATGAATGGCAAGAAGTAAAATAAATATTTTTACTTAATTAAAACAATGCAATTACAATTATAATAACTATAACTATTTTTTACATTCACTTCCTATTTAATAATAACTAATAGCACCGTTACATCAACTATAAATATATGTATAGTTGGTACCAAAAATAACTAAAAGTTATTGTTAAATTATGGTAATTGCAACCATTTTTTTCTCTCAGTGTATTTTCAATCAAGTTAAATTGGAATATTTAGGCATTTTGTCTATTTACGTGCCAATTTTGTGCATTCAAAAAATTCTCTCTAAGCGTACAACCTATTCTACAGTCGTTACGATTTAAGTACTCTTAGGCTTAATAAACCAATCTTTGAAATACTGTCGGGATGACCTGCGCAAAACTAAAGCTAACAAGAATCCGGTCTCATTCTCCGGGGCGTAACTACCGAAGAACCGGCACTGCAACAACGTCGGAACTACGTAACTTTTAAACGCTGCTGGGCACGTGTTAAACTAGGTTTCCACACCGCTTGGAATTAGCATTTTGACGACCCTTTTAAGAGCCTGAAACGCGATCGAACTGGGCCCTATAAGCTTCGAGAAGCGAAAAAATAGCCGTTGCGTTGAGCATCTCTCTTTTTTTTCATAACGCTGAAAGAACGAACGAAATGCATCGCGGAAAAAATATTGCACGATATTGCAGACGTATGCATACTATTATACCTAATAGTTATTGTGTCCTACAACACAAAATATCGGCTTGCATTGAGCATTACTGTTTCCGTAACAATGTCACGTTGTTGTAAAATGTCTGAGATCAAATATTGCTTGGATGTATAGACGCTTTGCGCCTCCTTGACAAGTACTTAACAGTTTAATATTTATAAATTATTTTTCGAATTTATTTAAAGATTAAATCGGAATTAATCGGACGAACGAATACAAACAAACATGAATGAACTCGTTTCAGCGGGTATTCCTGATGTGATGATGAGCGCTGTTCGCATTCATCGAAACAAATTATTCATTCGTGTTTGTCGCTCGTTTGCTTTCTCCGAAACCTGTTTAATATTCTCAAATAATGTAAAATAATAAAATTCATACATAAAAATAAAGGAAAATCAACTTTCTCTAGATACAAAAAATATTTCAAAACTCTAGATTAAAGTAACAAGATTTTGAAATAACAGAATCAACTAAACAAATCAGGTAATCTAATTCAAAAGCAAGATTGTGCGGTAAATTTCAAGATTACGTCTACGAATTATTTACGTATTGTTTACGTTACGTTTACAAACTTTTTTCATGTAAACAATACAAATGATGTACATTATAAATTGAATAACCCAATATAGAAAGAGTAATTAATTTATAAAATTGTTAATACATCTGACTTTAGTTTGACAAAATAAAAAATATATAATATTAAAAATAAAAAAATAGAATGTTGTCAAATATTAATTATTGTTTAGATAGATGACAAGTAAAATACAGTTTACATAAGATTGTGTACACGTGTGGCGTAAAATTATTTATATTTTACGCGTAAATCTTATCAAAAAGTAAGTATGTTTTGTGAAAGAAATAAAATTAACTTTACAATTGTCTGAAATTGCAAATCTTCAATTGAATTGGAACGGAACAGAATAATATTTATTTTTATTTAACACTGTTATTTTATTGTTAGCACGAATTCGATTATTTGAATTTAATTATTCAAATTATAAAATGAATGAGGTTGATAAAATTATAATCATCAAAGCCGACGCAGTGCCGATAATGCGGAAATCTTTAAAGATGAACAGGTAACATTTTAAACGACCGAATAAAAAACGTCTAGCGACATCTCTTGAATTTTCTGACAACTAGCGATCGTGCGCGAACTTCAAATTATTCCAATCGTTTTCGCGCAACTGACTGATTTGTCTTGCACTGTATCGACGATAATATACGCAAACGCAATGGGAACGAAGCGCGAATACCGAATTATAGGGACAAATAAACAGTAGATATGAATTGACTCACCGTTCGTCGCTGCAATGGTCCGTCTAGCTCTGCTTCGGTCGCAGCTCTCAAACGTACAAGATCCATGATCCTCCTCACGACGATTCGTCTTGATTCACACTTGGTACAAACGCGCGACACTTTACTTTCGACACTCCCGGTATTTACGCGCGACGAAAACTCAAGATACAGGATACGGGACAACGAAGAAGACGCGATTGAACGCGCGACGCGACGTCCCGACCGACTGACTGCTACAGTCAAAAGAACACGGAGGATCTAAGATTCCTCTCACGACGATTTGTCTTGATTTAGTACGAACGCCCGACACTTTACTTTCGGCACTCTCGAAAACTCGGGACGACAAAGATGCGAGTTGAATGTGCAACGACGCGTCGCGAAGTCGCACCGTCCCATGCATCCGACCGATCGGAAGACCGTTGCCGTCGACCTATACTGAAGAGAGAGGAACCTAAGGTCGGTATTCATAGTCAATTTTATTTTAAAATTATCTTAAGTAATTTCTTAAGATGCTGATTCTTAAGATGCTTAGATGGCTCTCTGATTGGTTGATGGCGTCTTAAGATGATACTTAAGACAATCTTAAATATAAGAACGGACTATGAATTGGTCTATTATCATATCTGCTAAAATAAAAGTGATTATTTATTTTATTTTAGTTTTCTTAGGTAACAATAATTTTCATCAGTAATAAGTACATTTTCTTGATAATTATCTTAAAATATACCTATTATAAATTTTAGGAAAACTTTTTATCATATCTACAGACATAGTTATTTATATTCTTTGGTTTAAAATTATATATTACCTTTCTCGAACAATGACAGAAAAGACTTTGTTAATTCAACAAAATTTTTAAGTATAGTGACAACAAAGACACATTTGTCTGTTTAAAAATGGTCAAATGAAAAATATTGTAGAAATTATCAGATTATAAAGTCTATCAAATGTTTTGATTATAAGATACCGAGTTCTGTTATAAATATCAGAAATTGTACTAGTTTTACGAAAACGCACTCATAAAGAAAAAAAAATAGCATCAAATCAACAATTCATTATTTCATATATAAGCAAAAATATAAAATCTTTATGGAAGAATTTATAATCTTAAACAGACATAATTTGCTCACATGAAGATTATTTTTTTTCTTTATAAAAGCAAATTGTATCTGTTTAAGATTATAAATTCATTTTTTTTCCTTCTATTCAAGAAAATTTTATATTCTTGCTTACACTGAGAAAAATAATCTGATTATATTAAAAAAACAATTTGTATAATTGAGAGTTTCTGATGACACAAGAAACAGAAATTCTGGTTATTATAATAAGACTCTGATAATTATAATCTAAACACTTAATAGATTTAACTACAAATTAGTAATTTCTACAAAATTTGTGATTCATCCGTTTTTGAACAAATGTACTGGGTAAATACAAACTTTTAAATGATGCAACAAGACTCTTTTTTCAATGATAAAGTTCAACGTTAAAAAAATTATTTTATACGTTTGCAAGTATTTTATCGTGGCATCTGCAAAAGACATTGCTTGTTACGCGATTCGCGAAATAACAATATAGCAGTTTGGACGCGGTGAATACGGGATCGATAGTGAGTTCGTTGCGAATGAGTTCTGCCTTTTGCGTCACGTTTAACGCACGTCTAACGTCGACTAAGCTTTCTTAACCACGATTCGCACGACACTTGTATCTTACAAGCCATAGTCGCCGGCAGCAAGTCACTTAAAGGAGACGCACTTTCTGGGGTGCTTATGTCAACCCGCGACATGCTCACAAATCGTGGTTAATCCAGCTGATCGGCCGGTTAGACGTTAAGTTCAACGAGGCATGGTCTCATTGAACCGATAACGTGACGAGAAGTCAGAGTGCACATTGCAACGGTCTCCGCTACCGGATCGTACCTTATAATTAATTGCATATGTGCCCAATCGAACGCAAAAATTGTTGTCTGGACGAATCACAATGTCTAGTGCATTCATCACACAAACTTAAAATAGAAATAAAAATTATACATGAAGATAAAAAAACTTCTGCTTTAAATAGCGCTGCAAGTATCTTCTCGAGGAACCTGCAAGAGACATTGCTTATCACGCGATTAACGAAATAACGAATTAGCAATTTGGACGCGATGGATACGGGATCGATAGTGAGTTCGTTGCGAATGAGTTCTACCTTTTGCGTCACGTTTAACGCACGTCTAACGTCGACTAAGCTTTCTTAACCACGATTCGCACGACACTTGTATCTTACAAGCCATAGTCGCCGGCAGCAAGTCACTTAAAGGAGACGCACTTTCTGGGGTGCTTATGTCAACCCGCGACATGCTCACAAATCGTGGTTAATCCAGCTGATCGGCCGGTTAGACGTTAAGTTCAACGAGGCATGGTCTCATTGAACCGATAACGTGACGAGAAGTCAGAGTGCACATTGCAACGGTCTCCGCTACCGGATCGTACCTTATAATTAATTGCATATGTGCCCAATCGAACGCAAAAATTGTTGTCTGGACGAATCACAATGTCTAGTGCATTCATCACACAAACTTAAAATAGAAATAAAAATTATACATGAAGATAAAAAAACTTCTGCTTTAAATAGCGCTGCAAGTATCTTCTCGAGGAACCTGCAAGAGACATTGCTTATCACGCGATTAACGAAATAACGAATTAGCAATTTGGACGCGATGGATACGGGATCGATAGTGAGTTCGTTGCGAATGAGTTCTACCTTTTGCGTCACGTTTAACGCACGTCTAACGTCGACTAAGCTTTCTTAACCACGATTCGCACGACACTTGTATCTTACAAGCCATAGTCGCCGGCAGCAAGTCACTTAAAGGAGACGCACTTTCTGGGGTGCTTATGTCAACCCGCGACATGCTCACAAATCGTGGTTAATCCAGCTGATCGGCCGGTTAGACGTTAAGTTCAACGAGGCATGGTCTCATTGAACCGATAACGTGACGAGAAGTCAGAGTGCACATTGCAACGGTCTCCGCTACCGGATCGTACCTTATAATTAATTGCATATGTGCCCAATCGAACGCAAAAATTGTTGTCTGGACGAATCACAATGTCTAGTGCATTCATCACACAAACTTAAAATAGAAATAAAAATTATACATGAAGATAAAAAAACTTCTGCTTTAAATAGCGCTGCAAGTATCTTCTCGAGGAACCTGCAAGAGACATTGCTTATCACGCGATTAACGAAATAACGAATTAGCAATTTGGACGCGATGGATACGGGATCGATAGTGAGTTCGTTGCGAATGAGTTCTACCTTTTGCGTCACGTTTAACGCACGTCTAACGTCGACTAAGCTTTCTTAACCACGATTCGCACGACACTTGTATCTTACAAGCCATAGTCGCCGGCAGCAAGTCACTTAAAGGAGACGCACTTTCTGGGGTGCTTATGTCAACCCGCGACATGCTCACAAATCGTGGTTAATCCAGCTGATCGGCCGGTTAGACGTTAAGTTCAACGAGGCATGGTCTCATTGAACCGATAACGTGACGAGAAGTCAGAGTGCACATTGCAACGGTCTCCGCTACCGGATCGTACCTTATAATTAATTGCATATGTGCCCAATCGAACGCAAAAATTGTTGTCTGGACGAATCACAATGTCTAGTGCATTCATCACACAAACTTAAAATAGAAATAAAAATTATACATGAAGATAAAAAAACTTCTGCTTTAAATAGCGCTGCAAGTATCTTCTCGAGGAACCTGCAAGAGACATTGCTTATCACGCGATTAACGAAATAACGAATTAGCAATTTGGACGCGATGGATACGGGATCGATAGTGAGTTCGTTGCGAATGAGTTCTACCTTTTGCGTCACGTTTAACGCACGTCTAACGTCGACTAAGCTTTCTTAACCACGATTCGCACGACACTTGTATCTTACAAGCCATAGTCGCCGGCAGCAAGTCACTTAAAGGAGACGCACTTTCTGGGGTGCTTATGTCAACCCGCGACATGCTCACAAATCGTGGTTAATCCAGCTGATCGGCCGGTTAGACGTTAAGTTCAACGAGGCATGGTCTCATTGAACCGATAACGTGACGAGAAGTCAGAGTGCACATTGCAACGGTCTCCGCTACCGGATCGTACCTTATAATTAATTGCATATGTGCCCAATCGAACGCAAAAATTGTTGTCTGGACGAATCACAATGTCTAGTGCATTCATCACAAAAACTTAAAATAGAAATAAAAATTATACATGAAGATAAAAAAACTTCTGCTTTAAATAGCGCTGCAAGTATCTTCTCGAGGAACCTGCAAGAGACATTGCTTATCACGCGATTAACGAAATAACGAATTAGCAATTTGGACGCGATGGATACGGGATCGATAGTGAGTTCGTTGCGAATGAGTTCTACCTTTTGCGTCACGTTTAACGCACGTCTAACGTCGACTAAGCTTTCTTAACCACGATTCGCACGACACTTGTATCTTACAAGCCATAGTCGCCGGCAGCAAGTCACTTAAAGGAGACGCACTTTCTGGGGTGCTTATGTCAACCCGCGACATGCTCACAAATCGTGGTTAATCCAGCTGATCGGCCGGTTAGACGTTAAGTTCAACGAGGCATGGTCTCATTGAACCGATAACGTGACGAGAAGTCAGAGTGCACATTGCAACGGTCTCCGCTACCGGATCGTACCTTATAATTAATTGCATATGTGCCCAATCGAACGCAAAAATTGTTGTCTGGACGAATCACAATGTCTAGTGCATTCATCACACAAACTTAAAATAGAAATAAAAATTATACATGAAGATAAAAAAACTTCTGCTTTAAATAGCGCTGCAAGTATCTTCTCGAGGAACCTGCAAGAGACATTGCTTATCACGCGATTAACGAAATAACGAATTAGCAATTTGGACGCGATGGATACGGGATCGATAGTGAGTTCGTTGCGAATGAGTTCTACCTTTTGCGTCACGTTTAACGCACGTCTAACGTCGACTAAGCTTTCTTAACCACGATTCGCACGACACTTGTATCTTACAAGCCATAGTCGCCGGCAGCAAGTCACTTAAAGGAGACGCACTTTCTGGGGTGCTTATGTCAACCCGCGACATGCTCACAAATCGTGGTTAATCCAGCTGATCGGCCGGTTAGACGTTAAGTTCAACGAGGCATGGTCTCATTGAACCGATAACGTGACGAGAAGTCAGAGTGCACATTGCAACGGTCTCCGCTACCGGATCGTACCTTATAATTAATTGCATATGTGCCCAATCGAACGCAAAAATTGTTGTCTGGACGAATCACAATGTCTAGTGCATTCATCACACAAACTTAAAATAGAAATAAAAATTATACATGAAGATAAAAAAACTTCTGCTTTAAATAGCGCTGCAAGTATCTTCTCGAGGAACCTGCAAGAGACATTGCTTATCACGCGATTAACGAAATAACGAATTAGCAATTTGGACGCGATGGATACGGGATCGATAGTGAGTTCGTTGCGAATGAGTTCTACCTTTTGCGTCACGTTTAACGCACGTCTAACGTCGACTAAGCTTTCTTAACCACGATTCGCACGACACTTGTATCTTACAAGCCATAGTCGCCGGCAGCAAGTCACTTAAAGGAGACGCACTTTCTGGGGTGCTTATGTCAACCCGCGACATGCTCACAAATCGTGGTTAATCCAGCTGATCGGCCGGTTAGACGTTAAGTTCAACGAGGCATGGTCTCATTGAACCGATAACGTGACGAGAAGTCAGAGTGCACATTGCAACGGTCTCCGCTACCGGATCGTACCTTATAATTAATTGCATATGTGCCCAATCGAACGCAAAAATTGTTGTCTGGACGAATCACAATGTCTAGTGCATTCATCACAAAAACTTAAAATAGAAATAAAAATTATACATGAAGATAAAAAAACTTCTGCTTTAAATAGCGCTGCAAGTATCTTCTCGAGGAACCTGCAAGAGACATTGCTTATCACGCGATTAACGAAATAACGAATTAGCAATTTGGACGCGATGGATACGGGATCGATAGTGAGTTCGTTGCGAATGAGTTCTACCTTTTGCGTCACGTTTAACGCACGTCTAACGTCGACTAAGCTTTCTTAACCACGATTCGCACGACACTTGTATCTTACAAGCCATAGTCGCCGGCAGCAAGTCACTTAAAGGAGACGCACTTTCTGGGGTGCTTATGTCAACCCGCGACATGCTCACAAATCGTGGTTAATCCAGCTGATCGGCCGGTTAGACGTTAAGTTCAACGAGGCATGGTCTCATTGAACCGATAACGTGACGAGAAGTCAGAGTGCACATTGCAACGGTCTCCGCTACCGGATCGTACCTTATAATTAATTGCATATGTGCCCAATCGAACGCAAAAATTGTTGTCTGGACGAATCACAATGTCTAGTGCATTCATCACACAAACTTAAAATAGAAATAAAAATTATACATGAAGATAAAAAAACTTCTGCTTTAAATAGCGCTGCAAGTATCTTCTCGAGGAACCTGCAAGAGACATTGCTTATCACGCGATTAACGAAATAACGAATTAGCAATTTGGACGCGATGGATACGGGATCGATAGTGAGTTCGTTGCGAATGAGTTCTACCTTTTGCGTCACGTTTAACGCACGTCTAACGTCGACTAAGCTTTCTTAACCACGATTCGCACGACACTTGTATCTTACAAGCCATAGTCGCCGGCAGCAAGTCACTTAAAGGAGACGCACTTTCTGGGGTGCTTATGTCAACCCGCGACATGCTCACAAATCGTGGTTAATCCAGCTGATCGGCCGGTTAGACGTTAAGTTCAACGAGGCATGGTCTCATTGAACCGATAACGTGACGAGAAGTCAGAGTGCACATTGCAACGGTCTCCGCTACCGGATCGTACCTTATAATTAATTGCATATGTGCCCAATCGAACGCAAAAATTGTTGTCTGGACGAATCACAATGTCTAGTGCATTCATCACAAAAACTTAAAATAGAAATAAAAATTATACATGAAGATAAAAAAACTTCTGCTTTAAATAGCGCTGCAAGTATCTTCTCGAGGAACCTGCAAGAGACATTGCTTATCACGCGATTAACGAAATAACGAATTAGCAATTTGGACGCGATGGATACGGGATCGATAGTGAGTTCGTTGCGAATGAGTTCTACCTTTTGCGTCACGTTTAACGCACGTCTAACGTCGACTAAGCTTTCTTAACCACGATTCGCACGACACTTGTATCTTACAAGCCATAGTCGCCGGCAGCAAGTCACTTAAAGGAGACGCACTTTCTGGGGTGCTTATGTCAACCCGCGACATGCTCACAAATCGTGGTTAATCCAGCTGATCGGCCGGTTAGACGTTAAGTTCAACGAGGCATGGTCTCATTGAACCGATAACGTGACGAGAAGTCAGAGTGCACATTGCAACGGTCTCCGCTACCGGATCGTACCTTATAATTAATTGCATATGTGCCCAATCGAACGCAAAAATTGTTGTCTGGACGAATCACAATGTCTAGTGCATTCATCACAAAAACTTAAAATAGAAATAAAAATTATACATGAAGATAAAAAAACTTCTGCTTTAAATAGCGCTGCAAGTATCTTCTCGAGGAACCTGCAAGAGACATTGCTTATCACGCGATTAACGAAATAACGAATTAGCAATTTGGACGCGATGGATACGGGATCGATAGTGAGTTCGTTGCGAATGAGTTCTACCTTTTGCGTCACGTTTAACGCACGTCTAACGTCGACTAAGCTTTCTTAACCACGATTCGCACGACACTTGTATCTTACAAGCCATAGTCGCCGGCAGCAAGTCACTTAAAGGAGACGCACTTTCTGGGGTGCTTATGTCAACCCGCGACATGCTCACAAATCGTGGTTAATCCAGCTGATCGGCCGGTTAGACGTTAAGTTCAACGAGGCATGGTCTCATTGAACCGATAACGTGACGAGAAGTCAGAGTGCACATTGCAACGGTCTCCGCTACCGGATCGTACCTTATAATTAATTGCATATGTGCCCAATCGAACGCAAAAATTGTTGTCTGGACGAATCACAATGTCTAGTGCATTCATCACACAAACTTAAAATAGAAATAAAAATTATACATGAAGATAAAAAAACTTCTGCTTTAAATAGCGCTGCAAGTATCTTCTCGAGGAACCTGCAAGAGACATTGCTTATCACGCGATTAACGAAATAACGAATTAGCAATTTGGACGCGATGGATACGGGATCGATAGTGAGTTCGTTGCGAATGAGTTCTACCTTTTGCGTCACGTTTAACGCACGTCTAACGTCGACTAAGCTTTCTTAACCACGATTCGCACGACACTTGTATCTTACAAGCCATAGTCGCCGGCAGCAAGTCACTTAAAGGAGACGCACTTTCTGGGGTGCTTATGTCAACCCGCGACATGCTCACAAATCGTGGTTAATCCAGCTGATCGGCCGGTTAGACGTTAAGTTCAACGAGGCATGGTCTCATTGAACCGATAACGTGACGAGAAGTCAGAGTGCACATTGCAACGGTCTCCGCTACCGGATCGTACCTTATAATTAATTGCATATGTGCCCAATCGAACGCAAAAATTGTTGTCTGGACGAATCACAATGTCTAGTGCATTCATCACACAAACTTAAAATAGAAATAAAAATTATACATGAAGATAAAAAAACTTCTGCTTTAAATAGCGCTGCAAGTATCTTCTCGAGGAACCTGCAAGAGACATTGCTTATCACGCGATTAACGAAATAACGAATTAGCAATTTGGACGCGATGGATACGGGATCGATAGTGAGTTCGTTGCGAATGAGTTCTACCTTTTGCGTCACGTTTAACGCACGTCTAACGTCGACTAAGCTTTCTTAACCACGATTCGCACGACACTTGTATCTTACAAGCCATAGTCGCCGGCAGCAAGTCACTTAAAGGAGACGCACTTTCTGGGGTGCTTATGTCAACCCGCGACATGCTCACAAATCGTGGTTAATCCAGCTGATCGGCCGGTTAGACGTTAAGTTCAACGAGGCATGGTCTCATTGAACCGATAACGTGACGAGAAGTCAGAGTGCACATTGCAACGGTCTCCGCTACCGGATCGTACCTTATAATTAATTGCATATGTGCCCAATCGAACGCAAAAATTGTTGTCTGGACGAATCACAATGTCTAGTGCATTCATCACACAAACTTAAAATAGAAATAAAAATTATACATGAAGATAAAAAAACTTCTGCTTTAAATAGCGCTGCAAGTATCTTCTCGAGGAACCTGCAAGAGACATTGCTTATCACGCGATTAACGAAATAACGAATTAGCAATTTGGACGCGATGGATACGGGATCGATAGTGAGTTCGTTGCGAATGAGTTCTACCTTTTGCGTCACGTTTAACGCACGTCTAACGTCGACTAAGCTTTCTTAACCACGATTCGCACGACACTTGTATCTTACAAGCCATAGTCGCCGGCAGCAAGTCACTTAAAGGAGACGCACTTTCTGGGGTGCTTATGTCAACCCGCGACATGCTCACAAATCGTGGTTAATCCAGCTGATCGGCCGGTTAGACGTTAAGTTCAACGAGGCATGGTCTCATTGAACCGATAACGTGACGAGAAGTCAGAGTGCACATTGCAACGGTCTCCGCTACCGGATCGTACCTTATAATTAATTGCATATGTGCCCAATCGAACGCAAAAATTGTTGTCTGGACGAATCACAATGTCTAGTGCATTCATCACACAAACTTAAAATAGAAATAAAAATTATACATGAAGATAAAAAAACTTCTGCTTTAAATAGCGCTGCAAGTATCTTCTCGAGGAACCTGCAAGAGACATTGCTTATCACGCGATTAACGAAATAACGAATTAGCAATTTGGACGCGATGGATACGGGATCGATAGTGAGTTCGTTGCGAATGAGTTCTACCTTTTGCGTCACGTTTAACGCACGTCTAACGTCGACTAAGCTTTCTTAACCACGATTCGCACGACACTTGTATCTTACAAGCCATAGTCGCCGGCAGCAAGTCACTTAAAGGAGACGCACTTTCTGGGGTGCTTATGTCAACCCGCGACATGCTCACAAATCGTGGTTAATCCAGCTGATCGGCCGGTTAGACGTTAAGTTCAACGAGGCATGGTCTCATTGAACCGATAACGTGACGAGAAGTCAGAGTGCACATTGCAACGGTCTCCGCTACCGGATCGTACCTTATAATTAATTGCATATGTGCCCAATCGAACGCAAAAATTGTTGTCTGGACGAATCACAATGTCTAGTGCATTCATCACACAAACTTAAAATAGAAATAAAAATTATACATGAAGATAAAAAAACTTCTGCTTTAAATAGCGCTGCAAGTATCTTCTCGAGGAACCTGCAAGAGACATTGCTTATCACGCGATTAACGAAATAACGAATTAGCAATTTGGACGCGATGGATACGGGATCGATAGTGAGTTCGTTGCGAATGAGTTCTACCTTTTGCGTCACGTTTAACGCACGTCTAACGTCGACTAAGCTTTCTTAACCACGATTCGCACGACACTTGTATCTTACAAGCCATAGTCGCCGGCAGCAAGTCACTTAAAGGAGACGCACTTTCTGGGGTGCTTATGTCAACCCGCGACATGCTCACAAATCGTGGTTAATCCAGCTGATCGGCCGGTTAGACGTTAAGTTCAACGAGGCATGGTCTCATTGAACCGATAACGTGACGAGAAGTCAGAGTGCACATTGCAACGGTCTCCGCTACCGGATCGTACCTTATAATTAATTGCATATGTGCCCAATCGAACGCAAAAATTGTTGTCTGGACGAATCACAATGTCTAGTGCATTCATCACACAAACTTAAAATAGAAATAAAAATTATACATGAAGATAAAAAAACTTCTGCTTTAAATAGCGCTGCAAGTATCTTCTCGAGGAACCTGCAAGAGACATTGCTTATCACGCGATTAACGAAATAACGAATTAGCAATTTGGACGCGATGGATACGGGATCGATAGTGAGTTCGTTGCGAATGAGTTCTACCTTTTGCGTCACGTTTAACGCACGTCTAACGTCGACTAAGCTTTCTTAACCACGATTCGCACGACACTTGTATCTTACAAGCCATAGTCGCCGGCAGCAAGTCACTTAAAGGAGACGCACTTTCTGGGGTGCTTATGTCAACCCGCGACATGCTCACAAATCGTGGTTAATCCAGCTGATCGGCCGGTTAGACGCTAAGTTCAATGAGGCTTAATCTCATTGAACCAATAACGTGACTAGTAGACAGAGTGCACATTGCAACTGTCTCCGATACCGAATCGTACCCCGTAATAATTCTACATAAGCTTATGTGAACGCAAAAATTATTTTCAGTGAGTCGCAATGTCTTGTGCCCATACCACAAAAATGATGAAATAAAAATGTGAATACATTGAAAAAATGAAACCTTGTTTCAATGTTTTACAATATGATTGAGTCAACCAATATGTCTATTCAAATATGGACAAATCAGAAATATTGTAGAAATTACCATTTTATAATCAAATCTATCAAACGTTTCAATTATAAAATATCGAGTTTTGTTATAATAAACAGAAATTCTGCTTGTTTCACCAAAACACGTTCACGCAGAAAAACATTAGTGTTAAATCAATCATTCAGTATTTCTTAGATAAGCTAAAATATAAAATTTCTTTGGATGATTTATAAACAGACATAATTTGCTTACATAAAGAAAAAATATTTTTTATTTAAGCAAATCATGTCTTTTTAAGATTATAAATTTTTCCAAGAAAATTTTATATTCTTGCTTACATTGAAAAAAAAATATCTAATTTTATTAACAAATCTCGTACGATTGAGAGTTTTTGGTGAACCCAGAAGCAGAATTTCTGCTTTTGTTCATTATGATTATAAGATTATTTTTAAATATTAAACTTATTAAAATTTTATTTACTGCCTGTATTAATTAATATATATTGCAATAATTTATTGTTTTGTTTATTACAGTGTAAAAAAATATCTTATTGTCTACATTCAAGTCATTATAGTCTTTTACAAAAATTTAATAGAAATGTAATTTGGTTGTACATTTCTGTTTGGATTCTAATGTGTTCTAATAAGAAATATAAATAACTTGTCTGGTTAGAATTCATATTAAATATATTGCATAGCATACATCTTTTTTGGACAATTTGTATTCACTAACATGAGTTTCGAGTGAAACAAGCAAATAAATTTTAAATATTATAGTTATTTAAAATGAGCATATGTTTTTGCATTAATTTTTTTATCTAGGTTTCTTCAAAATACCTATACTGTGTACTACTAAAGCTTTATATTTTTTTCAATTCAATATTATTCAGTTCGTCATTAATCATTTTGATATACATATAATTTTTGTTTATTAAATTATTATTATGTATAAAATACAATAAAAATTTGGATTTAGTATTGTGTTTTGAAGTAATTATTATTCACAAAATTATTATTATGCTAGAACCTAATTTTAATTTATAGAATTATTTTATGTTGCTACATAATTTTTATTTTCCAATTAAATTTATGTTATAATATAATAATTCCATTTATTAAAATTATGTTATGATATATTAATAATTTTATTTATTAAAATTATGTCGTAACATAAAAATAATTTCATAATTTTAATTTATAGATATATTATTATGTCATGACATAATTTTAATAAATGGAATTATGTCATAACATTATTTTAATTCATCTAATTAAAGTTATATCTTGACAGAATTATTTTTATGGCCATAACAAAAATTATGAATTTTTATTATGTTTGGACACAATAATAATTCCATGAATTAAAATAATAAACGCAACATAATTTTATTTATTTTAACTCAATTTTTTAAGACAATTTTTATTAAATATTTTTATAAATTTGATATTATAAAAGAAATGTTCTCTAAATTTTTACATTTAAAAAACATTTCTTTTTTATTATTAAAAAGTAAAATGGTTTGCTATATTTTATAGTTTTGTTACCTCATTTATAAATTTTTGTATCACTCACCGATTGATGCGCAACAGTGGAGTTACAGAATCTGTAACATATAAATATAAGATTCTTATTAAAGTAGCTCTCAAAATAATCAACGATTTAAAAGATAATTCTTACATGCATTGAATTTTTTAATTGCTTAAAATATTATAATTATACAATTTTCAAAAAGAATAACTTTATAAAAATAAATTTATTTATTTTATATTAAAATATTTTTTCCTCTAATTATTATTTTTTTTAAATGGAAACAAAATGACTAAAGAAACGTAAACAAACAATTTATTTTATGTAAGCAATAATACTTACTGCAAAGTTACTCCACTGAGGCCCGATACCCCTTTTAAATCCGATCTATTTCCGAATTGTCAAATCTCCTCTTCAGATTATATTTCCACGATTATATTTCCGCAATAATAAAATTGTAGTACATACAATAAGATACAATCTGTAAAACAAAAAGTATTCAAATACAAAAAAATATTCAAATAGGAATAATATTAAAAATAAATATATGGAAAAATTATTTTTGCAAGTAAGTATCGCTTTTTATTTATCAATTCGACGGATGTATAACAAAAGAGTAAAGTTTTAATGAAAATAAATTATTAAAATACATGAATCGCGCGCTATGTCGTAAACGAGTGTCGAATTTATGTTTTGTGCGATAATTAGATGTTGTTTAAAAAGAAATGCATGATTAATGTAAACTTTGCTTACTAATTAGATGAATCGTAACGCCATTCATTCCGGAGTTGATCTTTTTTGCGTACACCGCGTTCTGCAAATAAAAAGTAAATGCAATTAAGAAGACGAAATGGTTTCGTTTCCCGCGCGGACAACTTCATAGCGACGCCGCACTTGTGACGTAATGACGCTACGCTCTTAACTTCACATTCATCACTAGTCCGCGTCACAAGCAACAAATATACGTTGCTTTTTATGACGATTTTTATTTCGTATTATACGTTAGAAGCATATTAATATTATTAGCTCGATATCCGCGCGCGTTACTTGCAATCCAATAATATATATTATATATCGTTGTCAACAGGTAGCGCGATATACCTTCGACCGAGTAATTATCGCGACCGAGTAAATACGCATTTGTATGAATCACCGGTATGAGTACACAATTTGTATTACGTGACAGTTAAACTGATCAATAATATTGACGCGATCGAGATTGAGATTGATGTCGCTTAATACCTGTTAACCGGGTCGCGACGCCGCTCGCTCCGGTTCCGATCTGTCCTGCGTCGGCCGCGTTCTGCAATCAGACACGTAAATGGAAATTAAAATGGCGAACCGGCTTCGTTTCCGCGCGGTCAACTTTACGCGTCAAGATCGACACCGCGCTCGCGCCGCCACCGCGCTGCACACGAGCATCAAATCTACATTACGTGATGATCATATTGATAGTGAAATATTAATGCATTATTGATATAAGTCTTGTTCACCTGTTAAACAAGCCGCGACGATACCTCCGTTCTGGAGCTGGTCCGTCCCGCGTCTGTTGCGTTCTGCAAATGAAACGTGAATGTAACTGAGAAGACGGCGAGAAACGGCTTCGTCTCTCGCGCGGTTAACTTCACGGCGACAAACTCGACGCCGCATCCGCGCGCCACCTTGCTGTGGCGACGCTACGTATCCCGCTGTTAATTTCTCGTTCATGCATTTTCAGCAACATTATCGAATTGACGAATAAATACGCTGTCTTTTATTTCGTATTCTCCAGAGTAATCGTGTTTTTTTTATAAGGAGATATCCGCACGCGATCTTTGTAACACACAATAATATGTTCGTCGTTTTGTCGATTATTCGCGCGATACATTTCTTTGGCATTAATTATTGCAAATGCGCGTTTTCATGGATTATTGATCTATGAGCACCGAATCTTTAATTATGCGGCGATTAATTCGGCGGTAAATATTATTCTGAGATTAATATAGATTTTGCTCACATATATTTAGTCGGTTTGCGACGCCACTCGTTCTCCGATCCGCATCGCGTCCCCCCCCCTCCCTCGTGCTCTTTAAACGAAAATGCAAAAATGACGAGCCGGCGCAGTTAACTTTACGCATCAAGATCGACGCCGCACTCGCGTCGCGACCGCGTTTGATGAGAGCATCGAATCTACATTGCGTGCGATGATTAAATTTGCAGTAAATATTAATGCGATAAGCCTCGTTTACCTGTTAAACGAGCAGCGTTGACGCAGCCACTCTAGAGCCGGTCCACTCCGTGTCCCCCATGTTCTGTAAAAGGAACATGAATACAGCTTAGGATGACGGGAAGCGGCTTCGTCTCTCGCGAGGCCAACTTCACGCGCCAATGTCGACACTACACGTATCGCGTTCATGTATTTTTCGCATTATGATACTAATTATTATTTATGTTTAAAACGTGTCTCAGATTATAATTACTTTTAAAATTAAAATAAAATGTATAAGTAAATTAAAATCTGAATTAATCCTCAACATATATAGATCATCATATCAAATAATCGAAAGTAATCGATTACTTTAGCGTCAGATTTCTCTCCGTCGAGACGATGCGACGTCATTATTGGAAATCATATTACTAATAGAAGAGAAAAAATGCGACCAAAATCTCTTTCTCTTTCTTTTTCTCCCATCTGTATTTACACATGAACACGCGCAAGCGCATGATGCACGCAGGCGTACGATGCGCGAATGCGCGATGGCGACTCTCAGGCTTCTTTCTGTTACAGTTAGATGGTGCAGGTGTAACATGGTGCTCGGTGAAGGATCGTGGATTTCCTTATTTCCTTGAAATGATATAAAATGGAATAAAGGCACAAGCATCAAATCGCATATCACTGTTTTCGTTTCGCTCGTTGTCCGTAGCAAAGGTGAGCCCACCATTTCTATCGCATTTAACTCGCGCTGGCGATCAATTGGCGCATCGCAACGTCGACATCGCCCAGATTCGAGCGAGCGCGAGTCGCGACAAAGTCCTGCCACTGTTCATTACGGTGCGATTAATTTTGCCTAAACCATCACATTCTCTCGGAGGGCTTGAGCGATCGCGAAAAGGTACAGCAGTTTTACTTGTAATTGATCGAACGGTAGATTTAACACCGTCAACGATTCGGCACCGACGAGCCTGACGTCATCGCTGAGAAATCAATAACTGTATTTGGGCTTCTTGGTGGTAACTTCCTCGGCCAATTTTATTACGTCGATGTTTCTTTGAGACGTACATATTTTGTCGGAGATGAGAGTTGCCTGCACTTGATTTAAATGTATCATTCAAAAGTCTGTGATATAATTTTTTTCAGATATCCATCACAAAGTTGACAAGATGATGTCTGATCGAAAAGCTGAGCTAGAAAGGAAGAAGGCGAAGCTGCAAGCTATTAGGGAGGAGAAGGAAAGGCGTAGGAGGGAGAAAGAACAGAAGGATGTAAGGAATAAAATGTTTATAAGTAAAATACTTACTTTTTATAGTTTTTATATGTGTGTATAAAGATGTAGTCATAATGATTGTAATGGTAAAGTGATTCATTTATGGATTATAGGTAGAAGAAGCTACCGTTCGTGCCGCTGGCACGGACAAGGATCAGCGCAAGGAGATAGATGCAATGTTATCTTCTCTGGGTGTAGCACCAGTGTCAGGTATATCATCACTGTAGTTTGATTACAAGTTTTTTTATGTATTTATACCTACTTTATTATTATATTTTATTATTTATATTATATGTTCTATGTATTGTTGTCTTTTTTTCCTATGCAACATCCTAACTGTTTTATGCCCACTTGTAGATGTGCTCTCCAGTTTGTCTAGCATGAGCTCACTGACGCCTGAACAAAGTGCTAACGCTACACCAGATGCCAGCTTGCAACCATCTAGTATAAATTCTGCTCAAAGGTATGGATCTACTTTCCTCCTATGTTCTTTTTAAGATCAATTTGTAACTTGACATTCTGGTACAAAGCAGTGCAGGAAGAAGGAAGAATCGAGAGCTCACAATTGTCTCCGTGGCACATACAAACATTCCACCGAAAGAACCGGTCGTTTATAGCAAACAAACACAAACCATCCAAACTACGCATACATCCCACGACGGTGAGTCAATATTTCTCTTATATTTATTCATTTATTTATATTGCACATATGTGTTACATTTCACTCGTGATTTCGCAAAAGAAACGTTTAGATATTAGAAAACATGTGAATTTACAACATTTTTACGGACATAAATATTGATAGAATGATGAAATGTGACTTTCAAAAATTTTTTAAATCTGATTAATTGGTTACAAGATGCGTGTTAAATATTGTTAGATATTATATGATTATAATCGTCAACTATTTTTCTTACTATTTTATATAAAATAGTTGTTTTAATAATATTTATTTTAACATAAGTTCACAAATTTATAGTGCGTTCACATAATGTGTGTTTTAAGATCACTGAAATATATTAAGCTACACATATTCCATAATTTCCGCATCAACAAATTTTCATAATTGTCTATGGTAAAGTGGGTGGTTTATAAAAAAGACAATATACATTTTCATATTTTTTTTTTACAACACTGTTACAATTTGTCTGTAACTACAAAGTCTTAACAATATTTTTTTGTTACTTTGTATATTAACTGCGAATGATGTAAATTACGATGTTATTAATCACACAAGTGCAATTTTGTAATTTTTAGTTTTGGAATGATATTAAGGACGAATAATATTAAGATTGAGTTAATCTTCTAAATTGTTTTCCTATAATTAATTTCCAAGGTGAGGAAACTTACATATTCCTAAAATATGAATTTAATAATTCATTATGTCGCAGTTATTTTGCACTTTTCCTTCATATTATTTATGAAGGATCAATTTCAACACTTTTACATGATTTTTTTATATTTTGTTACTCAAACAATACTCGACATTAAAAAAATAACATATTGTGTTTATGTAGCGACACAAATATTATTAATCAGCACATATTTGAAAACATACACCAATAACATGTGAATAATATAAGAAAAGTGAATAATATATTATCATTATGTTGTTATTGTAATGGAAAATGAATAACAGTTTTTACTGTGAGCCTTAGATTATGTGTGTAACAAATATATTAGTCAGTATATAACAGGTAGTAAGCATCTAACAATCAATCTGGGTTTGGTTTAAGTTAAGTTTTTTTTGGTGGTGGCAACGCATTCTTACAAACAACATTTTCATTTTCATGACACACAACCGCAAATTCAGTTAGTTCTCAAACACTTAAGTTATATGTTTTACTGACAATTAATCTTGGACTTACACTCTCTGCTAACAATACGGAACTGATCACAAACACTTTATGTTAGTGATTAACAACTTTTCATATATTTTGTTCTGATACCACCTACTTTACTGAGAGATAGCGCAACGTTAACATAATAAAATTTAAATTCATAGGTGGAAGAAAATATTTCCCTTTAAAATTATGATTTGTCATTTTGAATGAACACAGAAAACTATATTAAAAATTTATATACACATATACGTATAAATACATGATGAATTTTTTATATATTTGTTACCTAACTGATCTTGCGGTGTTAATTAAACATACGCGTGTTCCCTTGTCTTGCGATACAATCTGATCGATTCATCGGTGTTGGACACAAGGGCTGTCCACATCGTCTTCCGCATACACCATCTACTCCTCCTGTTCAACAACAACACCAACTCACTCTTGCTCCGCAGGCTACTTTGAGACTGACTGGTGGCGTCCCAGGAAAGGTGGGTCTGCACCAAACTACCTATGTATGTTCTGTCTACTTTTTTACTATATCCTTCCATAATTGTCGTACGACGTTACGTTAGAGAGGTAGAGATACACATCGGAAGGTAGAGATACGTCGCGTTCCAAGCGAAAGGAATGTAGAGTCTAATTTTTGGGGTGCTTTACGCTTTTCAAACATTGCTCCGCAGATCTTTGATTTTTCGTTCTTCTTCATATATTTGAAGTTATGTGAAGGCAACGAGGAGTCATGAAGATTACACACAAATTGCTATGATAACCGACTTTACATCTGAATTGTGCAAGAGTTTTGTATGTGGAAATTTATATTTTTATTGTACATGCTATGTTATACTGAGAAATCTTTATATTACAAGTATACTTCAGTGTTGATTATCTCTTTAAGACTTTTACAGTTTTACTTCCACATACACAGATGTGACCGTCTGCTTGCATATAAAAGAGCTTACTCACGCTTTAATAGTTTAACGAAATAACTGATTGAAAGTTAAGATTACACAGCACATTAACTCTAGGTCCTGTTTGTTGGGAAAACATACAAATTACAATTACAAAGTGAAACTTACAAGATTGTTATGCCATGACTCATGCGTGCTGGTAGAGAATTGGTATTTGTGCTCACATAGAATATTTCTCCAGTACATTTTTGGATATAAAAAGATATAACGTTTTCTAATGATAAATAAGATATATATATATAAAAGTAGCTTCTTTTACTTTATGATATTCTTAAAAAGTGTGATAAAAACTCTGATAAAGTATTAATTACTAAGTTATATATGTACTCTAACATCGACAGAGAAATGTCTACGCTTCTAAAATTATTTTTGCTTTATTGTTCCCATATATTAGCAATATTAATTTTGAGAGAGACTTAGGGGGTAGGCATAAGTGTGACAAGGGATGTAAGTGAGATATTGCAGCTCATTCATTAAAGAACATTTATTAGGGATAACTGAAAGAAACTTAAAAGTTTCATCATGATATTGGATCAATAATCTAATGAACGCTACAAAACTTAATAATCAAAAGCGAACGAAAGTGTTGAACATGGAAAATGAACATTAATTACCCTAATGATAAACATCCTGAATATGTACGTTTCCTCTTAAACATAGGAATTGAAGTACCGCACCATATAAGAATTTACAAAATTACATCCACCTAACTACATTCAGCGTAATATTATTATTTCAAGGTATGAGATATATTCGAAAATCGTATTTACGAAACGCTATGATTTTACTTGCTGTTACCCGTTTTTTGGAAATTTTTACAAACAAATTATGCAGCATTTAAAAATTTATGTTGTTGTCTCTGTAAGGTATATAGTAAAATATTTTTTAAACGGTCAGAAATACTTATTACAAAATTATTTGTTATACTTTTGTATAGTTTTGAATTTTGTCGTAAATTTTTTTATTTTTTTTTTAATTTTTAATTTTTTTTTTTTTTTTTAACTAACGAGTCTGAGTGTAGAGAGGTGTTATTAGCGTAGTGCATTCTTATGATATCGTAACTAAGAACAATTTTTTTCCCTCCCCTTCTCAGCTCATGCATTCGACTATTACGGTAAGTTATGATTTCTCTTGGTTCTGAAAACGACACTGTTAGGTTCAGAATTAGGTTTAGCTTGTATTCAGTTTGTATTACTTGAAACAACGATCTTTCTAAAGAGAATTGAGGGCTACGATTCTTGGCAATAGAGAGTGACGCGTATTCAGATTAATTTTTACATGCTATTCTAAATTATTCACGCTAAATCGAACGTGTCAAAATAAGAGAAATGATTATTATAAAACTGAATTTACAATTTGCTGACCAAAAATATAGCGTACATTGTTCGTGTAATTCATCAGTTATACGTTACATTACATGAAATTAACTGTCATTTGCAACATATTAGAGTGTTTTTACTTGCCTTTATTTAGGAAAGATTACAGCTGAGACTAAAAAAAAATCAGATGAAGAGTCTCCAGAATTTAACATTTTCCCTAAGAAATATCAATAAGGAATGCAAAACAACTCTCCACCCGGGGCCTAATCGGTCTTTACTATTTTATGGATATGCTTTTATACCTCTTCTGACTTTCTTTTTCGTTAAGTTTGTCTATTTTTGGGTGCATTTATTCTTTATTTACCGTGTCTCTGTTATTTTCCAATTATTTATCTGACATCCCGACTCTATACAGCAAAGAAAATCTGCTAACAGGCACACTATACAAGTCTATCCACATATATCTAATTCTCGGAAAGCATGCTTAGATTTCAAAGATGGTTATTTCAATGATTCTGGTTCTTCAAAAACACGATTTTCGCAATATTTTCAAGCTGTTTCTTACAAGTACTATTAATTTTACACAGTAGGCATGCTACCAATAAAAATATTGTCTATTAATGCTCAAAGGAATATGAGGATATAAAAGAAAGCAAGATGGATTACAGTATTTAATGAAATTTAACGGTATAGTGTTATAAAGTTCTGACAACTATCAATGGTATTCTTGAAGCCATTTCATCATGTCAAGAATATCAGTCTTTTAAGAGAAATATCCATTGGCAAATCTTGTCACAACTTAACGCACCTTCCAGAGTTCTCGGCGCGATATTCACGATTATTACCTGAAATTCTATTGGAAATGCTAACGCATCGCCAATGCTTACTAACATGGAAGCAATTTTTATAGAGCTAAGGTGTTGTGGGATATTAACTGAGCTCAAGTTAAAAGTAACATAGTACACGTTACACTCTGACTCTGTTTTTAATAAGTTATTTACCTCTGATGTATAACATTTTAATCCTTACTATAAAGATATGACGCTTGAGCTTCTAGTGATGCAGGAACTTTTTTTTTTAATAAAATGTTTCTCAGTCGCAGAATATTGCTTCTTAACAGCACGAGGGTGGCGTAGCAACAAAGTCGATAAATTAACAAAGTTGAAACGACAGACATGATCCATGAATATATGTGTTTATGATTATATCGCAGCATAGCTGTACAGCATTCTCAAAATAAGTACAATATCGCGCACTTTTATGTTTTCTATCTTACGAATGTTGACAGACTTATTTTTGCTGCTAGTCAACTCTTTTAAAAAGTAATTATTATGAGTATCTCTAGTTTTTTTTTAAAAGAACATGCAGTTTTTATTTATATAACAGTCGGAGATGTCAGTATGTTGTATTAAATCGTTATTTCAATTTCATGATCCCTTACTTGTCTTCATTTTGGTTACTATGAAAAATTTTTTTCTGAAATTTACTAATAATGAGTTTTTGCGCCAGATTTATTTTCCGAGAAATATCCTACCTCGTCATGTTCTATATTAATTAACAGAAAGAAAAATATCTTGCAATTATACATACGTTAAAGATGAAAACTATTAAGATTCTTATAATAAATTCTTTTATTCGATATCTATAATAATAATTAGCGAAGATATTAAAAAAAACTTTTAAATATTTTAAAAAGTAAGGAGCTTCTCTTATTAACTCTGTCGTGAGTGAATCAGTATTTTGAAACATACTCTGAAGTATACAGAGCCGTTGCAAATGGGAATATTGTACGCATGTAAATAGATACGTCGACTATAATTTATCAAATTCAATTACTATTTGCAAGTTTTTTAAGCGATTGTTGATGTATTTTGCATGACAAAATAAGAAAAGTTAGTTGAATCTTATATTGCAACACGTTATTGTGAGACTGATGTAATAACGAAATTTCATATTAGAATCGCGTTACAAAGCGAAATGAAAGACTCAAGTAATTTTTAGTTTTTGTACATGTATTATTATGCATCAATAATGTTTACTTAAAAAGATATATATTTAAAAAGCGCTACAAACAATTTCGGCAAATAGGATATCAAATTGATTGACATTTTCTTTTCCCTCCTTCAAGACGAGTACAATCTAAATCCTGGTTTAGAATGGGAGGACGAATTTACAGGTAGGTAATTCCTCTCTAGAGACGAATCACTTTGCTAATTATTTCACAGACATGTCCATAATTCTACCTCACACTTTCACAAAGTTGCGCCTAAAAATATAATATCTTCACGTAACTTTCTTTGCAATTTGTCGTCTCTATCTTATATATGCACTGAAAGGAGGGAAATGCCGTTGGCGTTTACAATTTGCTTGATGATTTGCTTTATTATATATATTTTTTAATTACATTTTTTTTTATGTAATCTAAGTCCGCTTTATGTCTCGCGCATGCAAAAACATTTAAGCATTGTGTCGTTACTTTTTGAAGCGATATACATTGTGAGCTATTTAATGATTGAAGATATTTAGAATTTAGCACTTTTATAAGATTTGATTACAAATTTATTAACTCTTCATTATTCTTAAGAGGTAAAGACAAAGAATCATAGGCTACTTTATTTTTTATTCGTCGCAGTTGTAGATGTAATCTTGTAATCGGTACTGCATGAGACCTGGAAAGTTGCGTTAAATCGTCTCCACTCGGTGTGCATTTTGTTTATTATTTTATTATTTAAAAAAGAATTAATTTTACGAACGCGGCTATAAGCTACTTCTTTTCAATTTTAGTGTTCATTAATCTTTATTTATTATTTATCATTATTCGACATAAATGTTATAAGAGAGAGATGGTAAAACCTCATGACCTCACGCAATTCATTCACATACACGTGATAATAACCTGTTCGTTAAATATAATAGTAATTACACTAGTGGTAGAGGAAAAATTAATAATTTCCTATTGTGATGTTCACGTTCATATTTCTTCGCATCTTTCACGCTCATTGTTCCATTTTATCGATACTGCATGCCAACTATGGGTGGAGAGACATTATTAAAAATAAAGTGAAAAAATATAAAATCAATATTATTTATTGACAGTCCACCAACAAGCAGTCCACCTTTCGTATATGTGGCTAATTTTGCATGTCATCTAGGCTCACACTCATAATTTTGTTTCCATATATATGAAACTTTACATTTTTCTGGCATGATAAATTATTTGATATGGCATTTATCAATGCTTCTAGATGTTGCTCCTCTGAAATAAAATTTCATTATTAAATATTTTCAAGTCGGCAACTACCTGTGCAATTCATATTAGAAAATATTAGGAGTGTGCGGGTACCCGAAATTACGGGTATCCCGAGCTTTGGGTCGGGTCGGGATTTTTTTTTTTTGGGGATCGGGTCAGAACCCAAAAGTTTGTAAAGTTTGGGTACCCGAAATCGAGTCGGGATCCAAAATTGAGTCGGGAAATTCTGTCGGAACCCGAAATCCCATTGAGACGAAATCCCAAAATTTTGTAAATTTTGAGTACTTGGATCTAAAATTGGGTTAAGAAGCAGTCATGGATCTAAATACTTTATACACTGATGTGAGAAAAAAATTACTAAATTTTAATAATTATTTGTTTGAATATTGCCCCAATAAAAATTTTTTTGAACGTAAATATATATTTATTTAGTACAAGGAGTGACCACTAATTTAATTATCATTTTTTATTGAGTAAATACTTATGTACTGTAAGTAAATATTTCATTGGCAGTATTCAAATTTAGTAATTCAATATAAACGAAATGCCTTACGTAAATTTAGTAATTTTTTTTTCACATCAGTGTGTAAAGTATCTAGATCTCTGACCGCTACTTGACCCGACTTTAGATCCGAGTACTCAAAATTTACAAAATTTTGGGATTTTGTTTTGATTTTGGGTGCCGACCCGATTTCGGGTACCCAAACTTTACAAACTTTCGGGTCCCGACTTGATCCCGAAAAAAATTCCCAACCCGAATCCAAAATCTCTGGTACCCGCACACCCCTAAAAAATATATATCGTTCTATTATGAGAGAAATGAACGTATTTATTTATTTTTCCTTTTTTTAAATAACACGCTGGCATGTAACCTTTTTCGGCACTTGAGATAAAATAAATACGAAAATGTTGCAGAAATGAATGTTAGGATTTTAGGAGAATGTACAATGTTGTTTTTTGTTGTTTTTTTTTTATTATTATTATATAAAATTGTAGTCAAAATAATAGATTGCGCTATAAGTTTTCTTCAAAGCGCTGTAATATTTGTCGTAAAATAACTAGTTTTTTCTTTCTCTCTTTTTTAATATGAAAACACTTTTGAAAGATTTAATAGATTCATTAGAATACTAGTCAAGTTCCGAATAAATAGGTAGATCAGTAGTTAGATAGTTACACATCCAAGTTAGGGTACTTGTGGCGGAACCAGCTTATTCACCACAGTTTTGACATTTGATGATGGCCAAGCCGAAGACGAAGAAAATAGCTTGCCGCACATGGACGGTTTCCAAAGTAAACTCCCACCGGGAATCCTTCCTCACGGATTACCGCAAGTTAAGGAAGTCCAGCCTGCCGTTACACAGGTAGAGCAGGAAAAAAAGAAAGAGAAGCCCAAGAAAGAAGGTGTGTAAGCCATCGATTCTTCGCGTATCCTTAGTATATATTCTATGTATTAATAAAAAAAATCTTGATTCTTTTATTAATCCTGCAGTACGAGAGCTTAGCGAAGAAGAGAAGCAAATGATTATCCTATCGGAAGACTTCCAACGATTTCTCGACCGTACCAGCAGAATCGTGGAGAGAGCATTGGGAGAATCGGTCGATATCTACACTGATTATGCCGGCACTATGGACGGTGAAGACGGAATGTAAGTAAAAAATTATTGATAGATTTTTTATCTTTTGTTTCTAAAGCATTACAACTGTTTGAACTATACTTATAGATAGTATTCTACTCGATGTAAATGACTATTTTGAATTTACAGGGATGAGAAGAGTCATCAACGATTGTGGCTGAATCGCTCGTTCATCTGCGAGCGATGGTCTCGTAATCGTTGTGTGACCTCCATGGACTGGTCGCCTCAATTTCCCGAACTTTTAGCAGCTTCGTATAACAACAACGATGACACTCCGAACGATCCCGATGGAGTATGTCTAATTTGGAACACAAAATTCAAGAAAACAACTCCAGAATTTATCTTTCACTGTCAGTCACCCGTTATGTCCACCACGTTTGCCAGATTTCATCCGAATTTAATCCTAGGCGGCACCTATTCTGGTCAAATCGTACTTTGGGATAACCGAGTGCAAAAAAGGACTCCCATACAACGCACTCCCTTATCTGCTACTGCGCACACTGTAAGTGTGATCTACCTTGCAACATACATCAATGAGCTGGTTCTAAGTTCTCTTTTAGAATATGAGTGCGATTAACATGTT
Organism: Solenopsis invicta; assembly: GCF_016802725.1. Lineage (NCBI taxonomy): Eukaryota > Metazoa > Arthropoda > Insecta > Hymenoptera > Formicidae > Solenopsis > Solenopsis invicta. The sequence goes on from NC_052667.1 coordinate 2,421,145, forward strand.
AAATCATTAATTATTTTGTAGCATCCGGTATACTGCTTGAGCGTTGTTGGAACGCAAAACGCACACAATCTAATCAGCATTTCGACGGACGGTAAATTATGCTCATGGAGTTTAGATATGTTATCACAGCCGCAAGAGGCACTGGAATTGCACACGAAGCAATCGAAAGCGATTGCCGCCACGTGCTTAGCTTTCCCACACGGCGATGTTAACAATTTCGTTATGGGAAGTGAGGACGGAACCGTTTACTCAGGTAAATGCGGGTGCCCGTATACGTAACGTGAGAATGTACAAAAAGTAAACTAAGAATTATTAACACTTTGAATAGCTTGTCGACATGGTAGCCGTGCCGGATTGACGGAAACGTACGAGGGTCATCAAGGACCGGTCACTGGCATTAGCGCGCACGCGGTGCAGGGTGGGATAGACTTCTCCCATCTATTCCTGACATCCTCCCTTGACTGGACTATCAAACTCTGGAGTTTGAAAGAGAACAAGCCACTCTATTCTTTCGAACACAATGGCGATTACGTCTATGACGTTGCTTGGTCTCCCACGCACCCGGCGCTGTTCGCCTCTGTCGACGATTCCGGTAGGTTGGATTTGTGGAATTTGAATCAGGATACGGAAGTGCCCACTGCCAGCGTTGTCGTCGACGGATGCCCTGCTCTGAACAGGGTATCGTGGACGCCAAGCGGATTGCACGTTACTGTCGGTGATGACACCGGTAAAATATGGGTTTACGATGTCGCCGAGGTACGTACGATAATCATTTCGTAGATTTTCTCTTTTGTCTAATAAATTTGGTATTATGCTGAAACTTATGTACACCTACTTAATTTGTTTTTCAAAATAGCATCTAGCTCATCCCAGAATTGACGAATGGAACAAGTTCTTGTATACGCAACAGGATCTGAAGAACAACAAAGCTGATGAAGAATTAGATAAACTCAATCTTAGTTCTGGGCCATCCTCATTAACCTCGATGACATCTATTTCGTCAGTGCCTCTGAGATAAAGACCATAATATAATTTGCTCTAGTAATTTAATCCCCCTAGTAATTTCCTTCTAAAATTGAATACACTTGCAATCAATATAAAACGTTAAAAAGTAAGAAAAAAAGTTCTGGCTCAAATTTTATTGAATATTTTATTGATTATTATTTTTAATTATTTTCTTCACTATTAATGGAAGTTAGCAATATTGAAACAACTATTAATACTTTAAAAATATAGATACATATTATTAACATGTTAAGCTTTAATAATTGCTCTAATATACATATACGTTTAACTAAAATAAGAGATATTACTTGAGTAAATCTCTATATTGTCAGAATTGTAAATAATGCTTTAATCGTATTTTGAACGATTATTTTAGATAATTTGTTGATATAAAACTCAAATGTATACGTTTCGCAATATAACAATTGATATGATAATATTCTGTAATGCCAAATTTAGGAATTTGAAACGCTAATAGAAACTTACGAAGATAAGTATTCCCTGACATGTAAAAAAGGAACATATATTCATTAAGTTATCTGATGTGTATATACACTATATATATATAATAATTTCCTTTTCAAATAATTTGCTCATGTAATTTGTTTTATTCGTCTATTTTTCACAATAGTCATTGCTATTTTTTAAGAAACATATTTATTAAGCGTTTTTGTAACATCTTGTTTAAGTTAATGCAAATACATGTGATTTACTGTGAGATAAAATCTTTTTAAGTGTACGTTTTAAATTAATGTCCAGATTTGCGTCATTTCTTGTACAAAAAGGAACATGCTCGCAGGTCGTTATATAAATAACGGTGACGTCATACCATCGGTGACACATCGATGAATAATCGAACGACGACCTTTGTGTTAGCTTCATCGATTAACTATTGAAGTCTCTTCCGATCGGTTTTTTTTTCCGAATCAGTGGATTTCTCTCGTCCAACATTCCGGAATAAAAATTCGAATAAAATAGGGTTGGGTGCAAGGGGTCATTCAATAGGACGGGGCAGAGGGGGGGGAGGGAATAAGAAGGGATGATGCATCGACGGCTAACATCACAGGCGCCAGCGCGGTAGAGTAGGAGAGTAAACGAAAAGAGAAAAGGAGCAATAGTGCAATCGGTGACGCCACTGGTGAGTGTGGTGACAGTAAGCGGCCGCTCGTCGATCGGAGCGGAGGTTAGCGTCGCACCTGTGTTACGTCACAAAGTGTTTTGCTTCGGTGCACCTCCCTGTCACCTTTGCGAGGGAACAGCAGTGTGTCACAGCAAACGGAACAGAACGACGTCGCGAAAATGGGCGAGAAGACTGGTAAGCGAGCTCCCGTTGCGCGTACTCCAACAGAAAAATTCACGGGGAGAGAGTGAGAGAGAAATTCGGGCGGGGAACGATCCTTATTTCGAGTGCAATCGTACTTTTTTCTTTTTCGCGAACAGCTGCCGCTTGTTCGCCGTTTCGAATTGTTTAAACTGGATTATTGTGTAGAAAAAAAGAAAATACGATAGAGAAATTTGGTAAAATTGCGACACGCGGTTTTATGCGATTATCTCACGCGATAAGGACGAAGATAAGGAATTTTTTATGAACACATGTGTTGTCTTCTTTTCCCGGAGCAGAGCACATCGTAATGACGCCCAAGTGCAAGACTGCGAACTCTACGACGCTGATAATCGAAAGGCAGGCTCTGGAGCCCCCAACGGAGAACGGGAACGAGAACAACGTTCACATCGCCGGCGGGGATCACAAAGGAATCGTTATCAACAAGCAGGCTGTAGCCGGTACGATGTCCTTGCTTTAATTGGCAGTACTATGTTTAATTGATATTCAATTAAACAGTTTGCATATTTATTATCTTATAATTCGCAGTAACAAACGGCGAGGGTCAGCCTGCCCAACTGTGCCTGCAATTCAGAGTGTTCCTGGTAAGTGCGCAAACAGGAAAGCACACACAGGAACAAAGGACCCTTCAGTTTTGGTTTGTTGATGCACTTGCTGGGGCAGAACAGCCGAGTGTTGCGCAAGAATTTTTTAGAGAGCTGGTTACACCACAGGAGTTTCCTAGAGGTGAAGTGTAACATGATACGCACATTGATCATTAGTCAGAGTAGTATTCTTGGAACTGTATTCTTAAGATCAAACGTGTCTGATATAACTGGAGGCTTTAAATGAATGTTTCTTTGTTCTCCTATAAACATGCTAAGATTCTAATTTTAAACTGTTGGCAATAAGAGGCAGTGAACGTGAAATTCGATATGATTTAAGAAAGCATTTATATATGAAATTGATTAAGCTTTTATATATAAATTTCTGTAATTGATATGAGTTTTCCTTCTGTGTAATACTTTTAATAATGTTAGTTATTCTTTGCAGATTATGTGGGATTTATTAAAAAGATAATGAAATTGATGCAACATAAATATCCCAGTATTAAAAAGCTGGAGGTAGAATTGAGACAACTGGAAGAGCCAATTACTCTTCCAAGCAGGCCTTGTAAGTAAATAATTATTTCTTCTTTGTTAATGTATTATTACAAAGATAATTGCACATAAGGTGTATCAGATTTAGTCTATACATTTCATACATACATTCTCATTTTCAAATATAATCTACTTTGGCTTAAGACAAAAAATCTATATGGGAAAGGGGAGGGGTTAATGGTTATTTGATTAAGATGATTGGGCTTAATAGTTTTTTATTGAAAGATATTAGACGTGTCTCAAGTGCACATCGTAGCTGAACGTAAAAGGAAATGCACACTTGACTAAAACTCTTGGTGACTCGTAAATCCATTATGTAATATAAGTCGGGGTTTTCCCATGTACAATCGCAATTACATTGTATTGAACGTGAGCATCTATTTCATACTTAATTTCTATTATTCACAGCTACTGGTCACTTACTATTCACACTTCCTCCCTCTGAGAAAGTTATGTGGAGATCAGGTTCGAGAATAAAAAAAATCAGCATTTTTTGTCACATTTCATTGATGTTTATTCTCTTTTTCTCATATACACAAGCTAATAATCCAAAGCTAAACTGACACACATAATATATTTTCCTGTAACACAATTATTGACGATACGTTTGTAAATTTTTTTATAGTTTTAGATTAAAAGAAAAAAAAGTTTCTCTCTCTGTACTTAGCTAATAGATATATACATATATCCTGTCGCGCTTGGCACAATAAATCTAGTAACCATAACAACATTGATTTAACATAGTTTGCCTAATATTGTCTACGTTGCATTGATTTATATAATAGCGTTCCGTTCAGCAATATAAAAAAAAAGAGAATTATATATTTTTTTATTATTATTAAAATCAAGATGAAACATGCTACGGGTTTATGGAAATTATTATACACTTTGATTATGTAAGAAAGAATTTTCCAATCTGATTAACAGAACAATTACTAAAGGATACATTAACTAGAGCGTGAAAAACAGCCTATTTAACCACTTGACTTGACCTGGATTTGTACCGTATTCCCTACACACGGTGTACAGTATATACATATCTACTCTCACACAGCATGATTATAGATAAAAGTTATTATACAACACAAAAATATTTTACAGCCCAACATACATGAACATCTCAATACAGATTACACAATAAACAATTATTTGAAATATGAATTTATTTAATTAAAATTTAATTTGGTGATCTGTTTCATTTGCATTAATTTTAAATATGGACATTTATAGCATCAGAAGCATATGCACACATTAGCTACATATCATGTACATATCGTTAAAATCATACTTATTTCTCTGTCCTAAATTCTAATTATCTTTCCAATTGATTATTCATTGTCATACTACATAGTACCATGACATTGCCATTTTAGTCTTCATTCTGTAAGGAAATGCATCCATGTAGAGCACGAACCCTTTCTATTCATGGTCAGTAGCCGCCATATCCATATATGTATTCAAGTTTTACTCTTCCACATACACATTAGCTGTATCCTTCACTAACGGTTCTAGCTCGATTCTAGTTATAGAAACAGAGACTAGTTAAATTGCACACTTATTACAGCTATATTACTTCTGAAACTTTCACACATTTCTCTACCTTGGACAGATTAAAAGCTACCTAATACATGAGATTTAGACTCATCCACACTCATCCACATGGCAGAAAATTTAACTTGCATATGTTATGGAGTGCTGTATTCTTGTTTCAATGCTGTTAACTATCATTTTAAAATTACAATAGGCATATGTGCGGCTTGAAAAATGACAAACTTACCCCAGTATTCATGATTTAATTGCACGATTTAATAAGCGTTTTTTCTTTTTTTTTTTTTATTGAAAGTATCTACAGACGAAACCATTATGGGTCAAGTGATTGAGTTAACAGTAGAAAAAGTTTTGGAACTTATTGAGTCTGCCTATCCGAATCCAGTTACTGTAGTTGATATGGCGAGGTAAGTAATTGTATTAAATAGAATTTAGATCAAGAAAATAACATGTTGAAAGAAATTATATTTCTATTTTATTTTGTTTTTAGGGAACATGGATGGGAGCCATCAGCTGTGGAGGCTAAATTAAATGAGCTTCAAGAGAAGGGACTTGTTAAAGCAATGGATCATGGAGCTTACACACGTGTTGTCCATGAAGATACTCATATTCAAGTAATTGATTACTTAAATATAATTTTTTTTTAATTAACTTTTATTAACTTATTTGTATTGTAATGTTATAATATATATTTTTAGGTGGTGAAGCAGATGCCAACGGTGGCGAAACAACCCACTATAGCTATTATAACAGCTCAATACTGTGAAAAACTTGCTGTGGATTCATTGATTGAGAATAAGGAAACCTTTGTCCGCTACACCACTGTTGGTAAGATCTTTTCTTTTATTACTGTTTAAGATATACTTTACATAAGAATGATATTCTTACAACTGTAACACTTCCAATGTGCTAGATTAATATTAAAAAGTAAACTAATTTCTCTATTCTCTTTTCTCATTAGATAAATAATCGTAACTAAATTCTTTTGAAACATTAGAAGAATAATTCTATTGACTCCCTTTCTTTTATTCCTAGTTTTTTTTTAATAAATTACTACAAATGATTATTTTTAAAATTATTGATTGAATTATATCCAATAAATTTCTGCTAGCGTTCCAATTATATAGTCATTCCTACTTTTTCCGCTTTCATGCAAATATAACTGTTGATTTATTGCTCGCTAATCAGCGGCAAATATTCAAACGATAATGGGGATGTATTTCACCATGCATGAAACTTTAGGTACCGCAAGCTCACCAGACACGATAGACGGGGTTCCGCGAGTGATATGCCGTTTTGGTAAAGTAGTTTGTAACATAACTATCATTTTAATGTCATTTCATAGCTTGCCAATTGCTTGTGACCGAAGAACAATGCAGGGCAAAATGATGCTGCAAACATACATTTTGAAACACATTGTCTCTTTTATGTTATAAATGATTTCATATATTATATATGTTAGTAAAATTATTGTAAGTTGTTTTGTTTTGTGTTGTGAACGTTTTGTACGGCTGTTTTTGTTATGTATACGTTTTTGTTGGGCTTACTTATGTTTTGTATTGTATTTTATTATTTTATGTTTTGTATTTATTTTATGTGTGAGTCTTATTTATTACACTTTATTAATTTTTATTATGTAAACAATAATATTTTTATAATTTAATTTTTGTAATAATTTGTTCCCAGTAAAGAAAATTTAATTTTTTTTATTTTTATTTATTTCTTATCATCGGCAACATTTCGTCTTCAAAAATTTTAATTAAATATTTGAATTTTTAATAATAGAATCCATTCAAATATATTCGATCTATAAACTCTCGACAAGAGATTTTTTAATAATCTTTAGACATTACTTGCTTCTATTATGTCTAGTATTATTACTAGACTCGGGAGATGTATCTACATGGAATGGATCGTTACCCATTTTATCGTCACACATAACACAGGTTCCATCTTACTTTGTTGATAGATGCACAATGCACATGTATCATATGCAAATCAAGAACAGAAGGAGATATAAATTGCAAAATATACAAATATAGATAACGAATAAATATCGTTTGTTATAGGAGAATCAAATGTATATACTTTGGGCAATATCGGTACACATAGGATTGTGTGCACTAAATTGCCAACTGTGGGACACACCAGGGAAGCAATGACCGCAGCTGGCAACACTACCACTAGATTGTTAGGTATGCATTTAGTATACCCTTAAAAATTTTTATATTATGTGTATACGTATATGATTTTTTATTTTCATTATTTGTTACAATTTTTGTAGGTACATTCCAAAAAGTGGATTTCGTCTTTCTTGTCGGAGTTGGTGGTGGTGTCCCTCATTATACAGATTATAATAAACACGTGCGGCTGGGTGATATAGTGATATCGCATCCGACGCCGCTCAATAAGAAATATGCGTATATTTATTGTGAAAGTGCTAAGATGAACGAAAATGGGAGCTATCATTTTGAAACCAAAGAATATTGTCCTCCAAATCTTGGTCTTCAAGAAATTGCAGCCAATCTCAAGAAACAAGTAATTTCATTGATATTTACATTAGATTTGTATGCTATATGTTTGTCTAAAATACTTATCTTTTTCTATAGGCTGAAAACGAAGCATTTCCGCCATGGCAAACGTATATGAAAGAAGGTCTGCAAAATCTGGTCAATCAATCGGAACACGATTTTAACGCACCACCACCAGAATCTGACAAGCTGTACATGGCGATTGGAGAAAGGGATGTCATCGAAGTATCTCATCCAATCGCACCTCAAGATTCTATAAATAAAAGGTAATTGACGAAAAAATTAATTCAACATATCACCGCATGCTTGTCTCGATGTCTTGCATGTGTTGATATGTAAATATACATTAACATTTCATTATTGCAGAATTGATGGATCCTCGCGAATTCATTTAGCGCCTGTAGCATCCGGTCGACAAGTTGCACGAGATGATCAACTTAGGCAAAAGTTTGCCACCCGATTCGGCGCGCTTGCATTTGACGCCGAAATGGATGCAGTCGTAGAGAGCATTTTGGGTAATTGTCGCGAGAATTTCGTTGTAATCCGCGGGATTGCCGATTACAAAGATGGTACTCGAATTAAAGAATGGCAGCCTTATGCAGCGTTGGCGGCAGCCAGTGTAATGAAAGCTATAATCTGTGCTATGGATCCACCTACTAATGACTAATGTCATTTCTCATCTAGTTTTTTGACTTAATTTTACGTTACCTATAAGGTAACGCGCATAAGTTTACGTAGGACAAAGGATGAGGTTTAAAATCAAAGCAGCAAGTAAGCATATATATTGCACAAAATGCATAAAAATGATCAAGTAATTTTAGTAGGTTTTTTATTAAATTAATATTTAAAGATGAAAAAAGCAAAAGTTGCAAAATACTTTATCTTATAGAATAATCAATACGTCACGCTCAAATCTTACAACTTTTTTCAGTGCCATTTTTACAAACTTATTTAACAATATTTGTTAAAAGGTGTTTTTATCCATTACTGTTGAAATCAAGACGGTCAAGTACTTGAGAATATCAAGAAAAATATTTGACCGTTATTGGTTATCAGTTTTCTTACTTAAATTTTATTTGAATTTTTTATGCGTCAAAGCTCGAAGAAACAATAGTGCCATTATTATTTCCTATAATTGTCGCATAATATGTTGCGATCTTTGCAACGAGACGATTTTTTCTTTGCAAAAATAAATTTACGTACATTCGTGTTAGACGTATGTTCACACATACAGAAGGGTATTATGTGTTACGAACACATATATATGTTCGACTTTGAACACCAAACAATCAGAGGCAACAAAGACTAATGACGCTTTAATGGATTATTCTCTAGATAGGTAATGAATTTAATAGTGACTCTGTCTAACTTAATCTAATAGCGCTACTGTTCAATCGTACTTGCTATGATTAGGAATGATTAGATGTTGCACCAGGTCCAAACAAGATACCAGTTAGGCAAGTTACTTTAGGCAACTGTTCTAGTAATAAATACGATAGACGCAACCGAAACTGAAAGTACATTTGACAGTATTTAGATCAGACCGAAGTGAAATGTCGTTACAGTATATTGCTGGAGTAATTATTAAATGTTTACCAGAGTATATATTGACGTTTTCAACAGATATATATGCATTCTATATTCACACAGTATACACACAGTATCTACGGAGGATCAATGAACAAAATGCATTTTTCTGAAGTTTTTCTCGATTACATGCGTCGAAATGCGCAACAAAGATTTCTACTACAATGTGCCAACGTGTTCATATTTATTAAATTCACTGCCCTTTTAAAATCCGGATAATATCTTCGCTAATAATTTTCGAGACGAGTTTTCTGTATCTCTATATAAAATCTCATTGATATACCAATTCTTTCGATAATTAAGGCATTCTATATTTACAGGGTAGTGTACAAAAAATTAATATCTAAATATCAAATTTAAATATGGACCTAAAAAGACAGAAAAGTATACATACATGCATACATACATACATACATACATACATATATATATATATATATATATATATATATATATGTATATATATATGTATATATATATATATATATATATATATATATATATGTACGTGTTAATGATGAAAGAGAATGTAAAATTTTAGCAAAAGTCAAATTACAAAAAATACGATTAATTCTAACTATCTAATTCAAATATCTTGAAGCATACATAAGACAAATTATTTATATTTATAACAAATAGACCAACTCGTATATGTTAATAATAAATTAAAATAAATAATAGGCCGAATTAACAAGCGAATTTACAATTTTAATAGATCTTGAAATTTTTTACAATAATATATAAATATTATTAAATCATGGAACATGTTTCAATCTTACTTGATCCTTTTCAAACTGCCTAATACAATAACAATCGAATTCATATGATAAAGCTGATATTACATACTTAAACCGTTAGGCGCTCAAGACACAAACTATAATCGCCTTTTTGAATGATAACCAAATAACTCGAGTGTCGTTACGTAAAGATGTGGTCAATAACGTTATCTAGATCTTCCTAAATGTTTTGTCAATTCATATGGTCTGAGTTCCATGTTTTTATGTTAAGATATGATGTAACCATCACCGGCGTCACTCAAAGTCATTTATTTAAAAAATTCCAGGCATTGGTACTTATGTCCATCAATAAATGTCATAATTAATTGTAATGATGTAAATTATAACGTTGTACAACCGTTTAACTCGCTTTTCGCTGTTAAACTGTTTAACAGCGAAAAGCAAGTTGCACGGTTCTTATCAATTCGGCGTACGACGTTATAATTTACCGTGATTAATATTTATATATTATTGTAACAAACTTCAAGATGTATTAACGTTGTAAATTTGCTCGTTAATTCGGCCTATTATTCATTTTAATTTATTTATATTTATTTATTTTATTTTTTCCCAGATTCTCTCTATGAGTTTCTTTCTTTTAGCAAATAGTTTAATTCCAAGTGTAATCTATTTGCCGTATACGAGAATCTAAAGACTTTATTGATACACATAAAATTTATTTAAAAAAATTATTTTATTTACACGTGTGTAACAAAAAAAATCAACATTAAATGGTAAAGAAACCTAAAATCAACACAAACGACAAAAGTCACTTGTTGTCATTAGAAGCACACATTTGAAATTCTATCAAACATAGAAAATGATTATATGTACACATATATGGATATATAAATATAGAATTTATATATATATAAAATATAAAATATATAAAATAATATATATATAATATATATATTTAAATCGGGATGTGCGCGCGAATTTATATAATGGAATTTTAGATTGATTTATCTGTAATGACAGATTCCTATTTTAGGCCTAATATTAGTTGTACGTTATGAAATTCCTTTGTCATATCAGTCGAAACTTAGGAGCTTCGAGCTTCCAATTGCGCATTTGTATTTGCGTTATTATTACGCGCTTTCAATACTAGTCGCATAACTGTGTTTTCTACCTGTATTTATATTTGCTACTTATTAGATTATGATAGATAGCTAATACATAACGTGTGAGTTATTTCACGTGATTACTTAGTTTATATTTCATAAGGAGGGATATCATTTCTGTCAATGTCAAACTTGAATGTTTACTTGATGAATAGCATAAATTATTATTTGATATTTCAAATTATTTATATGATTATTATTTTAAAGTTTTGAGTATCTATGTAGCTTTTAAATGTCTATAAAAACTTTCAGATGTAGAAACAGAAGGTGTAATATGGGGAAAGCTGGAAATATTTAAAATATTAACGCTTCAATACACATAGTATTGAAGCGTTAATATCTAAGCATTTTTTTTTTTTTCAAGAAAAATTAATTATTTTATTAATTTAGAACTTTTATTTTTACATATTTTCGTATTAAAAAATGTGAAAAAATATACCGATTCTTATAAATATTAGCGAAATGTTTAAATTAAATTAAGCCAGAATAAACGGGATAAAAGAATGTTAAAAATAATAACTCTATATTTGTATAAATTAAAAATATCTTTAAATTGTACAAATATGCGATATTTATTATTTTTTACATTCTATTCATTTATTCTATTTTAATTGAAGCTGTACGTTTTGTTAATTTAGTACGAGTTACTTTGATGATTTATTTAACAAAATATGCGTTTTACTTTGTTATATTTAAGTATGTATTAAATTATTTATTACCTATCGTTAAATATTAGAACGTCCCATTGCTATGGCTTCCGGAAGAAAATGTGTGGTTTGCATCTGTCCGTGCATAAATCAGTCTTCCGGTAAACGTGAAAGTTTATTATCGAGGTCTGAAAATATAATTTTGATTGATCCAAACTTAGTATCTATTAACAATAATAGATACTTGACAAGTGTCTATTATAGTGAGGGAAGCTCGGTACTCTATTCACAAGATTTACTATAATTATAAGGTGCAAAAATCTCGATACGTATAATGATGTTGCTGTTTAACATGCAAGGTATCTACACGTTGTATCTTCTTCGTCTCTACAGTTGTTTGAAAATGTACATTTCAATGACCACTGTGCACTTTCATTTATGGGCGATAGCGAAGGTCCGTGAGTGATAGATATCTCATGGCAGCTACACGATGCGTGTCCAGGAAATAGGATAAGGCGCGGTATTTAATCTGCTCCACAGCAGAAAAGGACCTGTGATAATTCCGGTAATTCTTTCGTGTAAGAACGGACGGACGTGATGTCAGCCATATGGTAATAGAGAATAATCGATTCGCCGCCCGTTAATTCTGTTACTGAAACTTGTGTGCTGTAATTTACATATTGCGCACATGCAAAGGCGGAATTAATAATGCGTTATTATTGTAAGGAATTAGATATATGTAAATTTGGTTTATGAAGCATGTGTGTGTGGCGACCGAAAAAAACATCTAAGTCATGATACTTCTTAGCGTATTGCAAATAATTTAACATTTATTTACTCTGTAATGTCACTTCTTCATTCCTTTGTTTCCTTATGATGAAATGTTCCAAGAATAAGTTAAACGAGTGTATTATTAAATATACGATCAAACGTTAACATTCTTTTTGTTAAATAATGTCCTATTAAATAATCGAGCGCTCGCGCAATATTTGTACGTATCGAAATTACAGCTCTTTAATCCTTTGGGTTGAACACGAACTAATATAGTTGAAGTTTAGTGACCAAAGGGTTGTAAGAAATTGATTTGTTATCTTTCTTTAATAAAATTCGATTTTTCAGTATCATCTACATTCTCGGTGTCATTGTCACGTTTTGCGACCACCGGGGCCAGCTCCTGCATCTCTCGTTCCTTCGTATTTAATTTGGCATACTGATTCCATGATTGTTCCTTTGAAGTACCGAATATCATGTATATGATGCAACTCACTATCGAATTAGCAGCAGCAATGAGAAAGACCAAGCGCCACTGCCCCACAGTTTGCTAAAGAATTATCGATTCAATTAATGTTATTGCAAAACGAGGATCTTGACTCTCTATGATAATTTTAAAATACTTTTGGTATTTGAAAAATCGAAGAGTGGACTCACATTATTATTCGTTAATGCGCCAACGATGGCTGGTGAAATAAACCCGGCCCATATGACAATCATGCCGGCGAATCCAAGAAGAACACTGGCGTAGTTGGGACTCAGGTCCACGAAGTTCGCCAAAGTGGAGGCGGAAACGGCTCCATTAACCGCCGTGCCGGTCATCATGAAGACGACTGCGAGTAACGGATGACACCCGCTGAATCCGAGAGCAATGATGAGGATCCCTTGTACTCCGGTGCAAACGAAGGTGGCCAACTTCCTGACGTTCGTCAAGCTCATTCGCCTCGTACGCAGTAACCAGTCGCTCAACATCGAGAAGAAATACGAGAAGATCATTCTGAGCAAGTGTGGTGTTCCCGCCAGTATCCCCGTCTGAAAAAATAATTGAGAGGATTTAAATTATGATCAGAGTACAGGACGAAATGAAATACGAATTTAAATTTATTTAAAACTGAATCTACTTGCACGTGACAAAATTGCACGAAACTTACGGCGTTAATATTCCAACCGTGAATGAAGTTGAAATAAGTCGGCGCTTGCGTCATGAGAGTGAAGAAACCCCAAGCTATGCCCCAATGTGCGGCAATCGTGACCCATACCGGCCTTGATAAAAATATCGATCTCCAAGGTATCTGAGTTTTTTCCTCGTCTTCGATGGGTCCAGTGATATTATCAAGAATATAATTTTTCTCATCATCAGAGATTCGTGGGTGCTGTTGCGGTGAATCATATACCAGGAAGTGCCAAAAGCAGAACCTACGATAATTCACAATATTCGAGAAATCGGACAATGTGCGAAAGATCCGCACTTTATCACGAATTCACATTTATCAAGAAACCAAATTATCCACCAAATTATTCCTAGCAAAGATGTCACATGGAAGGATGCACCCCAACCAAAGGAATTACTAACGGCTGCACATAGAGGATAAGTGATCGCCGCTCCCACAGAACTACCTGGAAATGACATCAGAAACTTAATGATCCTAACGGAGATCAAAGTTAAGTTCAAAGTTCATTTGCTTCCCATTCTACCTCAGCCTTATAAGTGATTAAAATCTTACCAAGATAAGCACTGACGAATCTGCTCCTCTCATTCTGTGGAATCCACTTCGCAGTCATATCGTGCATCGAGGGCCATATAACACCCTGAAGCAAAGACGGAAAAAAGAATAATCCAAGTATCTAATTTCTGTAAGAACGTTTTGCGAGAAGCTTACCGCGATCAATCCTTGCAGCACACGAAGAGTTATTAAGCCATACAGATGTGTCACATAGGGTATGAGAAATCCTAAGAGAGCTGTTAAGAGATTTGCCAGACCGAATACGCGTTTCGTGCCGTATCGCCTGGCCAGGAGACCACCAGGTAGCTGCGACATCCAGTGCAACCAGTAGTAGGCACCCAACGTCAATCCCTGCTCGTACTCGTTCCAAGCAAACCGATCCTCGTACTAAATGAAATCGCGAAGTGAAAAATTTCGAAGAGGAAAGCGCTGTTCTTTCATAAACAAAAATTTTAAATTAATCTCGCACGCCAAAGGCATATCTCGTAACTACAAAAAAGATAGTCTTTGAAGAGATTATCTTCAAGATACCGTAACATTTTTGAAGGACGGCGTCGTAATTGGGAAAGAAAAAGAAACGTTGTCATCTCGAGACGTTTCATTCATCCAAACGTCAACAGTTGACGTACTGTTCTCCACATTGCACTGCGCGATTGCTGCGGGTTTCGGATATGGTATCACCATCGCGACAATGGTCAGGTTCAAGTTTAATCGCAGCATGTAATTGATAGCGAAGCCGCAAAGAACCAGGAGCCATAAGACATCTCGGCAAGTAATCAACTCCTTCTCTGAAAAAATATAAGGTATGATATCTCCAAAAAAGATTGCTTAAAGAAAAATAATTCTTTTCTTTTGGTAAATTGACATTTTTATTTAGAAGCAACGAATAAAATACGCTTCAGTATTTTATTATAAATCGTTGTTTTTAAATGCATATAATTCACGAGATTGTAAATTTAACTTTACTATTGAGTTAAAAAAAAAATCGATGGTATACATTAATATTATCTTTTCTTTTAAACACAAATCTCATGAAGAAATAATTATATTATAATAATATTATGTCATAATGTAAATTGGAAGACGCAGTATAATATAGATTATACATACGTGTACCATACGATGTTTGTATAATTGATAATTTATACGAGACAAATTACGAATGAAATTAAAAAAAAAAATCTTTACTATAGTTCTCCTTTTCGCTAATAAAGTGTTTGCAAAATTATGCTAATTTGAATAATGCTTATTTAAGCAGATTAAAACTTTGTTTACTTACTCTTGTCCATTTTTGCAATTTTTTAATTAATCCTCGTTGTTTAGGATCACTTGATAATGTGCATCACTTTCAATATGTTTTTGCACATTCGATATCTTATTATCAATACGTGGAAATACTGATTTGTGTTGGATCAATATCGATCGCGAATGAATTTAAATGAAATTTTATCTTTCAACACGATCTCATAGCCGGTTCTTTTCCTGATCTCTCATATGATATATCCTGATATCTTTCATCCATCCGAGTGTATGTTAATCAGTTAGTGTCACGTCAAACACTGTATGACTGTTCCTCGAGCAGAATTATATGGACCGTAGGAATCTGTGCACGATCCTCTACTCTCGCAGAAGTCACGACAAGTGACACGCCTCTGTTTCATAAAAGCCTTCAAATGTCCTCATTGTGTCCCCGCGACGGTGCTTCGCGATCACAATTTTGTTAACGCGATGACATATATCACGCCGGTATCTTAAATAATCGCAAAACATCTCTCACGATTGAAACTTTATTTAATCTTGTTTAATCCGTTTTATCCACTTGACATGATAACACGTATTTCGGTAACGAAAAGATAACGAATCCATTTGTTAGTATTGACATTCATTAATTGATGCTTGACGTTTCTTAAAATATGGATAAATGTCAATGACACGATACGAAATGTTTTGTCTCTTATTGTTGTATGCACGAATCACAAGATGCTGCATCTATGATTGATCTTCGATTTTTAATAAAATGTTTTGAATTCTTTTAGCATTATAAATCTTGTATTTTATCTGTTTCATTTATTAAAAATTAAGCTATTGAATTAAATTATTAATAAAAGATAAGCTCTCTAATATTGAACTGAAGACAAAAACGAAGCAGTTTCAATAATGTGAAAAGATCTTTTTTATTTTTACAAATCCTAATTTTATTATTTTGAGATATTCGCTGTTATCAGTTACTATAATTTTAAAATGTTTATAAATACATAGGAAATATTCAGTGTCGTCTTATCAGATGTACATACAGTATTATGTGATAAATATTTAGCGCGAGATCTTGCTACGTACCCTTGACAAAACGTTATCACCATGCGCTTGTTAGTGCATCGTAGGTATAAATAAAATACCTACTTATGTCACGAATCGTGCACGCAACAATGTTTACAGTGATGATTTCTAACTGCATTAGATATAACCAGCTCGCGTGATCGCTGAAAATTTATGATACTACCGCCAATATTTACCTAGACGTTGATCATTAATTCTGTGCATGTTCAAGTATACGTTTCGTTTTAATTGTCGAGTCGAGTTAATTTGTTGCGCATTGGAGATAATTAAATCTATTTTTAGTGCCAGTGTGTGACCTAAAGGGAGAATCACAAATCTCGTCTCGCTTGAATATTTCTACTTCAAAATTTCTACTTAAAAATACGCTAATTAAAAATGTTAATTGTTGATATTAGTTTTATCTTTTGTGAAAATAGGAAAAATTTATTTTCCTTTTCGTACGTTTAGCATTATCTGAATTACAAATAAATTTCATAATACGTGCAGATTTGCACATCTATTTATCTATTTGATTTCAAGCGCAGTTCAATTGCGTTAAAAGCATAATTAAGATGCAGATTATATATCGGTATGCAATTAATCACCAGAATAACAATGTTGTTCTGAATATAATTCCTTACATTTTACCGTTGATAAAACAAGCTCCAGCAAGTTAGAGTATGATTCCCCCTTGAGACAACTTTATAAATTGTCAAATGATGAATGGTAATTGCAGGATGAGCATCAATTTCGTGTAATAGACATTCGTAAACTACACAATACTTATTAGTGCAACTGTATTGCGTATCGAATTTATTTTTAACGTTGAAAGTACAATAATAGATAAAAACTATCTTTTGATATCAAGAAAATTTTCATTAAAAAATTAAATATTTTATCATGGTGGATTACGCAAATATTCTCTTAAATTTTGATTAAGTTTTGCCTAATGGGCTTTACAGCAATCGTAAATAAATCTTTTCAGCGGAAAAGAAATGAAAGAATCTTCGGAAATAATATCTCTTTCAAGCATTAAGCGATTCATATACATAACTCGTGAAATAATATTAAATCTCATTAAGATAACAGAAGAAGCTACATCTCTTTTCTTAAAAAAAAAACATTAAATAATTGAACCGTGGAAAATTAATCGTCCATTCAATTTTATCGATAAACAAAGCTTGCATTATTTTCTCGCACTTCTTTCCTGTTTTAACTGGAATTCCAATCACTTCTCGCGTGTAATCGTTTTCTCTAATTACTTTATAAAAGCGATAACGACGTGCAATGAAAGAACACGTACCATAATCATTTGCGTCTGATAATTGTTTGGACGAATTATCTCCAGTTTATTCTGATCTCTCAGGGATTTCGTCACATCGGGATGCGACACCGTCGGAAACAAATCACGCAGATAATGAGATGATGCCGTGTTATTCACCCCTTACGATAATGATGCCCAGAGTGCACCGATGCTATTTAATTCACAAATATGTCGTGTCTCATTTGAGGATACTATAATCAATCCGAAGTCGAGCCTTCTTCATCGAAAATTTAGCAACGTAGATTTTCATCGAATAATTAATCAGAACGTTAATCTTGTTTATATATACATATTTTTCTCATTAATGTGACATACATGAATGATAAACTCCATTTATCTTACGCTAGTTACAAAAGGATTATTGTTGTCTAGTTGTTTGTTTAAAACTGATATAACTGAAACGTCATAAATTTCGTAAATTTTCAGCAATACGTTGCGACAAATGCTAACAAAGATAAGATGTTAGCTTTAACGAAATGTTTGCTTCGAATCAGTCGAAAATTATATATTTTCTTCGGAAGCGAAAGATTCCTCTGTATATACAGAAATTATTACTGAGCTGTGCGTTCATAGTTAAAGAACTTGATAAATAACCCACTATCTCCCTTCCTATATCTAATCTGCTTAGTTTCTTCAATCTTTCCAAGTACCAATCAGAACGTATTCAGAACGCATAAAGATGCGAGATTAATACTCGAAAAATAAAAGATTTATCGTATTGATTGCATTACGATGATTCAGTGGTCTATCCTCGTTTCGATCATATCCCAAAGATAAATTAAAATTGATATACATAACTTATTTCTGTAATTACTTGAGAAATCTCCCATTATGCATTGAATTATTATATTTTGACTCGAAAGAAACTGATGAAGTCAGATACACATTCGTCGTTTGATACATTTATTTCAGATGCATTTATTCGGATTATTTGTGTATTTTTAAACGCATTGTTTTATTATGAATAATCTGTGATAGGGAAACTCTCGCCTCGAGAATTTCAAATGTATGTCAGATACACATCATTCATGCGTTTGTGGAAAATACAGTTAAGGCCAAAAAACGAGGGACGATAAAATTGAAATGCGTTTCTCCTGGCATGCGCTTTGCGTTTAATATTACGTTCTGATAATGCAGAAATTATGTTATAGATAACGAAGTGTATCTCTGCAAAATCGTATAAATTTGAGATTACTTACAATGCTGACAACATGTCGTACATTTGTCTTCAACGATTTCGAATTGCAGCAATATGCAAGTAACAATGTATATATACGTACATATTGCCTGCAATTTAACGATAAGATAGCAACATTTTAAAGTTACCTTGCGTTGCCGGCAATATGACACTGGAGTTATTACAGCAACATAACGGCAGCAGCACGAATTATGATAAAAACGATTGCAAAATTGCCGTCAAGCTACTGGTAAGTTGCTATCTAAATCTTGTCATATCGTGATGACGTCAATTTGCCAATAATTGCTGCAATTCTGGTAATAATACGTATTATAATGCCAGCAACAATATAGATACATTGCTATCTGACAATATGACCTTCGCGAGGATTATATGACGTAGGAATTGTATCATGTTTTGTTCCCCGCGTGATAAGTATAATTTGTTATAAAGAGGAGCAATGCCACATTATAGGCTCCTACCAAATTTATAACACATTTAAAGTCACATGTTTCCGCTCACTGTGCAAACTTTGCAACATTCATAATATCTTACACCTGTCGATGTATCTCCTTTTTTTGAACATGTTTCTTTACGCTGACTGGCCACGACCCTGAAATCAGAAAGAACACCATCGGTACTTGACAAATCTGAGAACGTCATGTTTATTGTTGTATCCATTTATTTCTAATACTTTCGCTTATTTTAATTGCAATGAGACAAAATATTTAGTATCACCGACACGGCAAAAGTATCAGAAATAAATGGATACAATAATAAACATGACGTTCTCAGATTTATCAAGTATAAATTTCAAAGGAGAATAATTATCTAAAAGATGGTGCGAATGTAACGAAGATTAAAACTCGAGAATATAGACAGGTGCATCGTGTAATATTGATAAATGTGTGACGGTTCTTATCCCGTAACAACTTTTAATTCGTCATTACCAATGCGAATTATATTGTTACATGAATAAAGTCCGACAGTCCGACATGAATAAAGTCCGACATCTGACTTTAATTTCAAAGACGTTTATATCATTCATAGAAATGTTCCATATTTAACGTTAATTTATCGCAATTTGTACATATACATATGTGTGTGTGTGTGTGTGTATGTGTAATTGTGATGCATATTTTATATAATGCATACATAGAAAGAACAATTTTATTGAAATAGATCTGAAAATAACTTAATTAGAATAATCATGTAGAATGCTCAAGTTGGTTGCTAGAAAACTCTTTGCAATAGTATCATTGCAATGTGCTTGAATGTTCTATATAATTATTTTGGTAGTTCAATATAAAATTATTTTCTGATATGTATTTAGCTAAATTTTTAGATACTACAGTATAATTCTTTTTGTGTATATGTACAAATTGTGATATATACAAACGTAACAAGCTGACGTTATTTGTAGTCACTTTAATGTCAAATAACATCAGCTTATTGCTTCGGATATATGCATGTGAATACATATGTATGTATGTACAAATACATTCACGACAATCGTTTACCATGATGCAACATCAGGTTTCACTTTCTCTACTACTTGAAAAAACACGAGGAACCGGAAAAAATTAAATCGAAAAAAGTCGTAAAAAAATGGACAAACCAGACGACCAATTACACGAATATGAATTTAATCAGAATTTACTTTAGGCGAAATCGCAAACCGGTGTTACCCAGTCATGTTCCTTATCCGGTCCTCTACAGCGCGATCAACCTACAGTTTCCAAACCAGCCGGGAGATAATTACGGTAATTTTACATATGATTGGAAAAAAACGATCTGTTTCGCCGCAAATTTTTCCCGTCATAACCAGCATGACGAAATGTAACACGTAATTTTCCATTTGCCGCATTTGAATTTGAAACGCTAGTTTCGATGCGTCGCTTTTTTCCGCTCTTTCGCGAATGGATCGCATGATCGAACGCGAAATACGAGATAACGTTGTGAAATTTATTGGGCGGTCATCATTTTATCAGAAAACATCATCAATTTTTAGCACGTTCATCGTCCACTTTCTCCGTGTTAATGATTGTTTTTTACTTGAATATATACATCAATTGTCCATCTTATTTCAGTATTAATTTAATTAAAAAGATTTTTTTCTCGAAAATTATATTTAACATTAAAAATGTATTCTTAGCTATTGATATTGTTTTTTATCTACAATCACGTGTCTAATAGACAGTGAATGCGAATGAAACTAATGAAGCGTGAAATCATCAGCGTAGAATGTGAAGGTATTCATAAAGTTATAATCGACATCTTTCGTAAGCTTTAAATTAAGACTTCAAATTTAAATTTTAAATTAAATAAGACTCAAAACATTTTTTTCGTATTTTTCAAATTATACGATCCCCACAAGATCTACAACGTATAAATGTATGCATATATCGCTTGTGCGCGCTTTCCTTAAAATTTCAATTTATTTTGCGCAGCAATTACGTGTGCTTCACAATATAATTTCTGAAGCTGTAATAATGCTAAGTTACTATCTTTTTTTTTACATAATTCAAACTTTTCAGATTTACGTTTTGTTCTGGTTCACCTCTGGTTGAACTCTAAAATATTATATTTGTAAATACGATGTTTACATCTTCTTACTGCATCAATCCGTGAACTACGATGACCTCGAAATTTCTCGCTCGAAATTATTGTTAATGAGAATTAATCGCAGACTCTCTCTCTCTTTTTCTCCTCTTTCTCTCTCACAAGTGCCCCGCGGGGCATCCCGGTGCTGACTATAAACCCACAGTGATTTCATCAGAAGAAGAAGGGGACAAGGACCGTATAAACCCGGGTAAGAGAAAATATTTACCATATGTTAGTCGCCTGAAGCGAGATCAGTAAAAGAGAGTAGTGCAATACATAGACTTGCTTTCGTTGGTCAGTCTTAATTCAGCCTTTGAGTGAACCGTATCGGGAAATTCACTTCGAGCCAAGTCGTTCATTATTATCCTCTTCCATACACATTAATATTTTCACTCGAGCAATTCTGTTGAAAGGATATCATCTTTAAGTTTTTTTTACAATCAATTATCAAAAAAATTACAAGCTGTAGTGACAGAAGAAATTAAATAATAGTTTAATGATAATATCATCAAGCTAAATTTGTTGCTTATTAGTTGAGATATATTTTATCACTCAGTTTTATTAAAAAGAAGAAACGTACGTAACATCAGTTCTTAACTTTAAAGTATACTTTTGTACTTAGATTCGATTATCATTTTTCTTCTCTTTCTCTTTTTTCTCAGAAATTTTTAGAGTACTGATAATATATAACTTTCTTAGGTTTTTCATTGAGAAATCATGCCGAGTAGTAAAACAAGAATCGCTATTGTGGGTGCTGGAGTAGCTGGTTTAGTGGTAGCTCGTCATATGGTGGCCAAGTTGGATACTTACAGTTTTGTCCTTTTCGAGCAAACCGATCACATTGGTGGCACATGGGTATACACTGATGAAACGAATCTTGACAAACATGGGCTTTTGATACACAGCAGCATGTACAAGAATCTCAGGTGAGATATTAGTTGAGTAAATAGCATTGTAAATAACATTTCTAGAAACAAAAAAAAGGATTGATAGTGCAACTTTTAACATACTCAATATAAATACAAATTATAATTAAGTTGCTCAACGTTAGGAAGGAGTAATTTATATTAAATAATTTCAATAAATTAAATTGATAATTTTAATAATCCTGCACGTTTTACTTTGATATAAATTATAATATTTGATGAGTAAGTAGTGAGTTATATTTGTGAATGAATTTTTTGTCTCTATCTGTCTGTCTGTGTGTCTGTCTGTCTGTCTGTGTGTGTGTCTCTCTCTCTCTCTCTCTCTCTCTCTCTCTCTCTCTCTCTCTCTCTCTTATAAAAAGAGATAAACTTTGGTGAATCTTTGGACTTGTTTAATATTGAACGATTCGATCATGAAGAGTATGAAATGTCAGATATATACATAGATAGTTGAAGAGTGTATCAATTATATAATTGTTACAGAGAAGCAAGCAAAATTACATAAGTGGCGCGTGCCAAACGGGTAATGCTTAGTAACTTTGCGACCTCAGTTTATCAATTGATTTGTATATTGTATTGCATTAATTTTTGTTAATTATTCATAATTCTTAAACAATTTACAAATTAATTGTATAGTGTATAACACGATATGATTGTAACATTTGCAGAAAGTTTTATATCTCTTCATGAATAAACTTTGTAATATGAGTCCTTGAAAGAAATAAGAACAATGTTATAAAGATGAATTTTTTTCGTTTCATTCTTTTGCCTGATTTTTATTATTTTATATTGTATTATTTATTTATTTATTTTGATTTTGTCGTTTTATTTGGTTTTATTTGTATCTGTGGATTCGTTTAGAAATTATAATAAGATTAACAATAATGTCCAAAATGATAAAAACTTTCAGCATGCAAATAAATTGAATAAATACATATATTGCATAAATTTATGCAATAAAACTTACGTTTTGCATACATTTCATGAAATTTTATTAAATTTAATGATTATATAATCAACAAAAACTCTAAATAAAAACTCTGTCATATAATTCACATTTTATTATTAGCAAACATTTATAAATTATATATTATAAATTTTTCCATAGATATTTTTATTTTAATAAAATTTTTTTGCTATGTGACAACAATTTTGTGTTTTGAATAATTTTGCATTACTATCTCGAAATCAAAGAGTCCTTGTATAAACTCTTCATATAAACTTTTTTTCTTTTCGTGTTTTATTATTTTTATTAAAGTTTTTAAATTTTTTTTAAATTTTAAGTACACATTTAAATTTTATTCGATAAGAATTTTAATATTCTATACACATATATAATATATAACACAGTATAAAATCTACATTATTGATATAATGTAGCAATTTTTTTAAGCTGTACGTTTTCAAATATAAATAGTAAAATATAACAAAAATATTTAAAGTGCTGAAAGTGTTTCAGCGAGTCGCAATATAGACTGCAGCTTTCCATCCAGAACTTCAGTTACACGTATTCCTATTTTAGACTTCACATATTTACTTCATTAATCTATATGTATTATGATGGATAAAATTGCGTCATTAGATAGACAACAAAATTCACCAGATTCTTTTTTTTCCGATGTCTGACCAAAGGGCAATAAGATGTCTTCGTCCATCTGATCGCGAGCTATAAACACATCATCTTCGCATACATATACGGAAACACCGGTTGAATGCGTTAACGCGATAAACTTTGCTTGACACGCGATACACTTTACGACACATTAATGAGAAGATCTATTTCTTAAACAACTGATTCCGGAAAGGAGACGAACATGCTGACGAGTAAATAATCTGCAACGTGGATCGACAAACATTCGAAAAACTCAAGGATTCTTGTGAAGATATCGGTACTTTTATATGACATTAATCGGAATAAGCATCAATTACGAACGCATAAATATTTGATTTAATTTCTTATTTTTCGGGTAACGTAATTTCCCCGTCTTTCTTTTTTATTAATGTCAATTTTAAGTTTTGGAGCAAAGTTACTACCAAGTTAATTTTCCCTCGTGAGCTTCTAGCAACCAATTTAATTTTAGCTTTAAAAAATATGTCGGATAAAACTTGAGTAAAAATAGAAAAAGGCGGGAATATTTTTGAATCCCTTTTTTCGCAACATTAAATCCTCACGAAAAACCGCGAAATGTTTGATTATTTCGAGGCTACTCTGTCTTTTAAAAATAATCGCTTAACCATAAAATAAAAACAAATTTTTTCTAGCTATATCTATTTCTCTTCGAGTAAAGTTCAAAGCTGATTTAGCTAAACTAAAGCTTATTTCGGGTTAAATTACTAACAACTAGCAACTTTATCGTCTTTCGGGTTATATGGGTCGTCGTATCTTCTGAACTCTGGGCGACGCATAAAAATTCATAAAATGACGGCATGCGTGTTCACTTCAATATGGGAATCATCTGGAAGAATGACCATTGTTTTCGTTTTTTTACAGAACAAACATACCGAAGGAAGTAATGGCAATACCTGACTTTCCCTTTAAAGATCCAGACAGCCCATCTTTCACTCATCACAGCGTGATAAGAGAATATCTCATAGCCTACGCAAAGCACTTTAATCTCCATCCCTACATTAAAGTGAGTCTTTGAACTCTAAAATATAATAGTAAAAATTAAACTCAAAATATATTAAAAATAATATTAAATATTGATATCAAATTAAAACTAAGACATTCTATTTAACAATCGTTGTTTTTTAAATAAAATTATAATTTTTTGATACATATGAGAAACAATGATAATCTGCTTGCTTCTATAATTTAATCTTCTTCAAAGAATTTGATAATCTTAAATTTCAACAAACTATTATATTTTTATTTCAACATTTTAACAATTCTCTAAACAGCACACAATATTATAACAATATTAAAAATTGTCTTAGTTTGAGGATATTTTTGTTTGCTGATATTTTTTCCTTTCAATGGAAATTCATGAAAATTAATTACGTTAAATAATGAGAATATATATTTTTTTATAAAACTGTACAAATTTTTTTTATGCAAGCAAATTACATCTGTGTATTTAACACTATATAATCTCATTTCAATATTTATACAATTCACAAATAAAGATATTCTCGAAACAAGAATATTCCCTTTTTTGTATAATGTCATGACGATATGCCAAAGTGTCTCTTGTCGTTATGAACATTCCTAATCTTGACAAAATCCTTAATTATATATAAATATAATAAAATAATTAATACGACGTTTATTACTTTTTCTTTTGTCACGTTTTTTATTTCGGGTCGCGTTCGTTTTCAGTTGAATACTCTGGTGAAGCGCATAGAGCCAGAAACTACGAGGAATGGCCGGACGTTGTGGACAGTGACGTACGAATCACTGGAAACCAAGGAAGAAACCATAAAGACCTTCGACGCCGTGGTGCTATGCAACGGTCATTACTCTGTCGGTCGTATTCCGCATATTCCAGGTATCGAAAGCTTTCGCGGTAGACGCATTCACAGTCATCAGTACAGAATGCCAGAGGTCTACGCCGGCAAGAGAGTTTGCATACTTGGCGCGTCCTGGTCCGGCATCGATATCGCCTTGGAAGTCTCGCAATACGCCAATAAAGTACGCTAGTGCACAATTCCTATACTATCGATTATCATCATCGGCAAATATAAAATCGTTCTTTCCATGCATCTTCCTTGTAATGTTTCCCTGATTGCATAGATCATGCGTCACGTGAGGTCCCAATTTTAAAAAAAAACGTGTAGATATGACACATATTGTAACGTCAACGATTTGACACGTTCTTTTTATTAATCCTTAGTTTCCTTTCTTTCCACAATTCCAGATATATCTGAGTCATAATCTACCGGAACAATTCGACTCGAAAATGTCGAACAACGTTGAGCAAAGACCTGGTGTTGCATCTGTCCAGGGAAATGTTTTCACCTTCCTCGATGGTTCTACGGCAGAAGTGGACGATTTCATATTCTGTACTGGTAATAAATTTAGAAATATTGACGTCCCGATGAGATCTGATGGGTTGAACAAATAATTAAAAAATTAAAAGTTAATAATTTTTAACTTACCTTAATTAATTTTTTACTTCAATTATTTTACTTCAGTTATTTTTAAAACACATAATTTTTCATTTATTAACTTTCCTTCTTAAGTTAAAAATTTACCTATATAAAAGATAAAAAAAATTAAAGAAAACTACATTTCAGTATAAAAACGAATATATTTTTTTGTTACTTTATTTCTTGTCATTTTTAACGTAACTAAATGAATTTTGTTAACCATTAACTTTAATTTAGTTTAAAAAAATACTAACTTACAAAAAATATTAATTTATACCCTTGATCTGATTTTCACTGCTCACAACAAACGGTTTCACAACTGATTTCTCCACAGGTTACAAGTTTACGTATCCCTTTATGTCGGCTAAAGTCGAGATACGTACGGATGACGACCACGTGGAACCCATCTACAAACACCTAGTGCACATGGAT
The DNA here is from genome assembly GCF_016802725.1 of Solenopsis invicta. Taxonomy (NCBI): domain Eukaryota; kingdom Metazoa; phylum Arthropoda; class Insecta; order Hymenoptera; family Formicidae; genus Solenopsis; species Solenopsis invicta. Next base: position 2,448,207 of record NC_052667.1, read on the forward strand.
TACACGAGTCTGTTCTTCATGGGTCTGCCCGCACTAGTGATACCGTTCCCGATGTTCCACATTCAGGCACAGTACATCCTCGCCATTCTCGAGGATCGTGTTAAGCTACCGTCCTCACAACAAATGCGTGAGGAATTTGAAATCGAGAAGAAGTCATTGCTGGATCAAGGCATTCCGGTATAAAATTCACAAATAATTTCTCGAGACAGTACCAGAAAAAAATTGCAAATTAAGGCGCGAAGAGATAGATTAATAGAATGACAATTCTCTCGGGGAAATATAAATTGCACGATACAATAGCGTATTAAAATCCAATCGCGAGAAATCACATCAAAATATATTTTTTTTCTTTTCTATTAGCTGAGACATATCAACAAGTTGAAGGACAGGCAATGGGCTTACTACGACGAGCTCGCGGCCGCCGCAAATGTACCGGGTTTTCTGCCGGTAATCAAGAAGATCATGGATCATGCCTTCGAGATGCGTGACGTAGACTTCACCATCTACAAAAATTATCAATATCGCATCATCGACAGTGAAAATTTCAGCGTATCTTATTGTAAACCTTGTTAGGGTCTACGCATAGAAAATGGAATATGAACATAATTTTATTGCAAAAACAGTGTCGTACGGATTCGGACGAACCGTTTGCATCTTGCAACGTTAGCATCATTTCGTTACAAGATTATACGCCACGATTCGAAACGAAAACTATTCTTTCGATCAACGGCAGATTTTATAACAATGAGAACCACTTAATGAAAGTTGGCCGTTAAACATAACGCATTTCTTCGCGAGACCATGTCGCAATAATACCTTGTTACAGCAGTAAATGTGTGATACGAAAAAAGATAATTAAAGCACAGAGAAACATCGGGTTATCAACGTTGCCTACATTCGTCATAATGTACAACAATATGTGTATATCTTCGTTAATGATTAATCGTCAGAACTCTTCGGATATTTACAATAAAAAGGTATCACTCATGCCATGCGCACACACAAATACAAATACATAGAATTGCTATAAAATTGATCAATTTTATTTGAATTCTATGAAATGAATCTACGTTTGTATTATGTATATAGTATATACATGCAGAATGAGTTCTGTTATTATTTTTTTATCTTATCTGAACTTTAATAAAGTTTACAACCCCACTTAACCATTTAGAAATCTACAAAGAGAAAACGAGAAAAAAAAATGAGAGAAAAATAGAAAATTTAAATATGCACAAATGCTAAATAAATAAGACAATAAATAGATATATTTTGGAAGTACATCTTCGACATGATTACATTCTGGTATATTACATTCTATACATTCTGTATATAGTATATTGTTTTTTCTTCTCTTGATGTATAAGATATAAAAATGAAAAAAGTCTTGCTCTTCTTCCATTTGATGATGGAAAAATCGATACGTCTTAATTCAATAATTCAATTATTCAAAGTACTATTGGGAATATATTACGAGACCTATCACGGTGGTTTTACGATAAATACAGATTACAATTCATCATGTGTCTTCAAATGATTCATGACGAAATCGTACAGATCATCGAGATTACGCGAACCATTATACTCTGAGATCTTGCGTCCATTACGATACAAGTATAATGTCGGGAAACCATCCACCTCTTGTTCATTGCACAATAGTTTACTTACGTCAAGCGTACAGTCGACTTTGACGATATTCACATTTTCGTTGCCGAAGAACTTCTTGCCCAGCTCCTCCCATGTGGGAGCCAGACGTTTACAATGTCCGCACCAAGGTGCAAAAAATTTAACAAATGAGACACCCTTTTCAATACCTTGCTGAAAACTGTCGGCTGTTAAGCTCAATATAGCGTGCGGAGCTCCATCGGTGCTTTCGCTCTTTCGGCTCGACTCCTCAGCGTTCTTACCTAGCATCATTGAAACGTAAGTCTTCAGCTCTTCGTGAGTACGCTGACCGGTATATTTATCTACCTAAAAATATATTTTCCACTTGATCAAAGTTCTTTTATGCAAAATAACTCTTTCTTCACGTAAGAAAAAGATGGCAATTCAATCGATACCTTTTTCCCATCTTCGATCCACAACAACGTGGGATATCCTTTAATATCAAACTGACCGCAGACGCTACGATGTTGCGTGCAATCTATCTTAGAAATACTGACTACATCGTCGTTGCGCAGACTGTTGGCTAATTCGTCCCATGTTGGAGCTAATTTCTGGCAGTGTCCACACCAGGGCGCGTAAAATTTGACAAAATGATGCCCAGAAGATACATGTTTCTCGAATGTGTCTTCTGTTAATTCCAATAAGCCATTCACAGCTTCTGGGGGAGATGGTGAAACATCTTCAACCTAAAACACATTGACTGTGACACTAACGATTCAATGTAAAATAGCATAGAATTCAATATAAATTATACATACCAATGAACTACCTAGTTGATCATTAATAAAAGAAGTCAATGAGGGTAAATCTCGAGTGCCTCGGAACTTGACGCCTTTTGTTTCTCCAACCTTGTAAAACTTCAGTCTGTGTTCAAAAGTTCCCAAGATATTAAATATAATTGCAATTTTAAGATAATTTACAAATATTTGTACACTATGTGAAAGATATTATTAGAAATAAAACAAATTTTTCAATTCATTGATTCATCAATTGATCAAGATCCACAAATGCAACTTTTACAGAACAAAGTTGTGCATAATGTTATTGATAAAATAAAAACTTATAATCACAATATATATAAAATTAAAAATCAACTTGAAAAAAATCTGTTTTAAATGGAAATTAAGTTAGATAGCAGAAGCATATTACGTGGGATAGCCAGTGACATCCTGCTCGCTGCACAAAGCACTCTCAGTCGTGCAATCCACCTTGGCGATTCTTATATTGCTGTCCTCTTCGTTCGACATTTCTGCCAACTGCTCCCATGTAGGCCCGAGTCTTTGGCAGTGACCGCACCTTAGACAGAACATTCTCAATTAAAATCAGCCATTCAATTAGCTAATATAAAATAAAAATAAGAAAAGTACGCGTTCGTTTACCATGGTGCATAGAACATGACGAAGTGATTTTTCTTGGCAACTTCTGTGGAAAAGTTGTCGTCGGTATATTGAAGAGTATGCTCCTCCTCGTCGTGGCCGTGACCCGTCCGACTCAGCACAAACAAGAGGAGGAGGACCCGGTGCTTGGACACGACAAAATTCGCCATCGCAAACGGCAGCATTGTACGCGAAACGGACGCCGGAAACGCTCGTGCCTTCTCGGAGGATATCCCGTCGGGAGCAGCAGGTAAACACGACAACGACGGTGACAATCCTTGAAATTTCTCAACGGCGCGTTCGCAGTCTCTCGGTGGCGAGAATTAAAGAATCGCCGATCGCGACAGCGTCGTGCCGAACGTGACCTCAAGGAGACGCCCGCGCCACATAATATCCTGCCAGAGATTGATGCTACCTCGCCGCTACCCGCAGTCACGTATATCCTGGAAGATCGGAAAATTCCTGCAGAAGCCGCTGCTCCGAGACACTCGCGCGAACGGATCGAATTGCGGAGCAGATTCCGCCCTCCGTGCGCGATTGTGCGCGATACGAGAATCAGAGACAGCAACCGCGACAACTGGAATCACTGACCCTATGTATTCCGCGCGTGAGGTTAGTTCTTTTCCAGTAGAACTTTGTCCATCATTTTTGTGTTCACGATGCTAGAAATTAATTGGTCGAACTATTCAAATACGATTGATCAATTCTCTCTATCCAAGATCTCGGATTGATTTCCAAGCATTGTGAAACCTCTGATTGGCTGTTGTAATCAGTGCTCTTTTTTGAATTTCTCTTACCTTCGTGTGGATTTAAACTTTACCAATAGCGTTTTTTATTGGGAAAAGTAGTGTGCACTGAGTGTGCACTCGTTGTAGGTAATTGGGCGTTTCTGTTGGTACCGTCTATCTCGCGAACTGAAACGTCCAATTGCCAGCGGCGAGTGCACACTCAGTGTGCACCAGTTTTCCCAGTGAAAAACACTATAAAATTTACCAGTGTTTACTACATGGCTACGTGTATACATTGTATGTATACACATATAAGAATAACTGTTAATTTTGCGTATTCGACAAATATTTGATACCTTGACATTTGAAGTCATTAGTATGTGAAATTGAGGATGCTAAGAATGTTAGTTTTATTAATCAGATTTTGAAAAAGTGAGACTTTATACTCTACAACTTGATACTCTTTCTGTGATCAAAGGAAAGGTTAAAATTAAACGCAGCTTCTTTTTTTTTTTTTTTAAATAATATTGGCATCGAAAATAAATGATCTTGAGTCAAAGTGTCTTTTTTTTGGCTAAACTTTTTTTTTCTTTAACGTGAAAGAAAAAAGAGGAAAGGCAAACCGTGCGGAAGTTTCGTCAAAAAAAAGCTTAATATTGTAATATTATTACATTTATGTGGCATATGTAGTGATATGTATTAATTTAAACAGTACTTAAACTGTTTAGTGCGAATATCTTACAGCACACAATTTTCTTGCTGTATTGATAGCTGAATTTGTTTACTTGTTACTGCATGAGAATCTTTGCCGTGTTGTTGACTTGGCTTCAAATGGTATATTTTTCTTGGGCTGATTGAGCAGCTAAAACTTAATTTTATTTGACAGAAAGTACCAATACTCAGGTAAATAATACAGATACAAAAAGTCAATTTTTTTTTTCAAATATATATAATTACATATAAAATATTTTCATGTTTTCTTTCTTTTTATTCTTCATATTTAAGTTAATTATGTAATTTGATCACTTTATTTTGTAAATGTTTATAAAAATTCAATCTTTACATCATTGCATGTCCAGTTACTGGGACATTTACAAGAATATTTTTTTGCATTTTTTATAGGAAATTATTAGAAAAAACATGAATATATTTTATATTTATAATACAATTATACATGCATTTATAATTATATAAATATATTATAAATTGTTTTGCTGAGTATAGACATAACAATAACTTGATCTATACTCACTAAAAAAGTTTATAAGTTATATAATTATATATATATATATATATATATATATATATATATATATATATATATGTGTGTGTGTGTGTGTGTGTGTGTGTGTGTGTGTGTGTGTGTGTGTGTGTGTATGTGTGCATATGTGTGTGTATGACGTACATATAAGCAAATATTTAAAGCATCAAATTTCTAATGACTTATTAAGTTTAATCTCATGAAAATCTTGCATATGTATTTAAAGTATATTTTTAGATTCTCAAAAATGGATTTGCGTAAAGATATCAAAAAAGCAACATCTCTTGTTTCTGAAGACGATAATGCAAAGTTTTATCGACTGCATGGACTGAGTCAGGCTGCAAGAGATAAAAAAATGAATGAAAGAATATTAAAATCACCACGAAATGCTAATGTCAGTATATATTAATGCATATGTGAAAAAATATTTGATGTTATATGATATAAGTTATAAATAATATCAAATATTATTTATAACTATTGTGAATATAAATATAATTTATAAATAATATTTGATATTATTTATAACTTATATTTTCACGAATTTAATATAACCATTGCTCGTATGAATTTTAAAGGAGTAAATAAATTATTTAAGATCAAAACGAGCAAACAAGCAGGTATTAATTTAAATAATATATCTTTAATATTACAATAAGCATCTATGGGATAATGACTACAGAATCCTCATCAGCACGAATAATAAATAAGTTTTACATTATAATTCAGAGATAATTTTAATGTAAAATGAAAATAATATACATTTTCATAATTTAAGTAGATAAAAACGTTTTGACAAATAAATGTAAAAAAAGTCATATGATATGTCTTATACATTACAAAATCATAAAAACCAATACACGTTATAACATCGTCATGATAAATTCGCAGTTTCCTAGACGAATTAATCAAATCCAGATGCTAACGATCAGATTAGTAAGAGCGATATTTTTCATTATTAACATATAGGATTTGTTATTTTTGAAACTTGTCGGAGCCTATTTGAAAGTAAAAAAATAAAAATATTAGGATATTGTAAATATTTCAAATAAACACATGACAAAATCATACGTCTTACATTCGTTACCTTACCGTCCACGACGTCATTTATCATTACCACGTCGACTTGTCGAGTTAGCACATACCATATATGTTATAAGAAAGCGATCTGAATATTAAATATTTAAGTTTTTAATACTATTTACGAATAAACTAATTTAGGATTTATTATTTCTTTTAATATGCGTTTTTAATATTTAAATTAAGCCAGACACAGTCAAAATTAATGACTTATATGATTTACTCTCATGCTGATAATAAAGAAAACTATTCTCACGACCGTCAACATTCAAACTCGATTTATTCATATAGAAAATGATTTTATTACAACGTTTGTACATATTATGACTTATATGATTTTGCATTGTACAAGACGTATAATACATCTTTCTTATATTTATTTGTCAAAACGTTTTATCGACTTAAATATGTAGAAAATGTAGATCATTTTGTATTTCCTCTTTAATGTAAAACTTATTATTTATTATTCGTGCTAAGGAGGACTCCGTAAAGTTGAAACATTGTCTCATAGATACTTATTGTAATATTAAAAATATATTATTTAAATTGATATTTAATTACTCGTTTTTATTTTAGCTTTATATAATTTATTTATATTTGCATTATTTATAGTTGTTTATTTTTTTAATTTTAGTTAATATCAGACTTAGATGATGAAGATAGAGCTGATTGTATAGATACTATAAACAACAAAGTCAAAGCTTCCTTTGATCACCATGAAGTCGCTGCTGCCATTAAAGAGGTAAACAGATATTCTTATCTGTTAACAAAATAATTAGATTATTGACACAAATACCTTTCATGTTCTTTCATTCTTAATTGGAAATAATATTGTTCAGTTTGGACTTTAAGGTAAAATTAACTCCTGTCTTGTAAACAACATATAAGGAAATAATGTTAAGGAAAAATGTAGTATCATTTTGCATCATTCAAACAATAACTTCTGAGCATGCATAATAAACTAAATGAATATGATGCAGATAAATGGCGGCCGTGACCTTTCGAATAGATGTTTTGAAGAGAATTTTTGGCGACAACTTCAAAGTGAGACAAGTTCTGAAAAAGATCAAAACTTTTCTAAACATGGTAATATAAAAACTAATCAACGTAAGGGGAAGGCACATTTCTTAAACAAGAAATGTGTGAAGAACGAAAGATGGTTTAATAATGCTGCAATTATGGGTCTCGTAAATACCAACAAAATTTCATTACAAGATTTAATTAGTTGTAATAATGAAAATTCAGCAAGGGAAGAAAACGAAACCTTGGTAATGTATAATATTATTATAATGTCGTGTATAACGTTATGTTATACATTTGATACATTTGATAATGTATTCAAAGATCATTGTCCAAACGTAAGAAAAAATACTTTTCACAGTATGGAACTTCATCTAATGAGTGTGTAACGAATGGTGATGAATATGTGCAATCGGTCCCCCTTCGTGAAGATCCTGAAATCTTTATTCACCCTTTACGAATGGGGATAGATGAAAAACAATTTCAAAATATCAATTTTGTACCAAGTCTCGCCAGGAAGAAAAAAATGACACCGCAAGAGCACTTTCTTAATACAGCTGATGAATCTGACTTTAATTTTGTAAAGCCAAAAGATAGAACATGATAGACATCATAGATATTGTTTATTATGTGTAAGAAATGATAATTGAATATACAAAAATAATGGTAAGACTAATAAATTTTGTGATCTTCAAGTTGCTTACATATGCAGTAACTAAAATTAATGTAATGTGTGTATCTATGAGATTATACGTAATATATATTAGGTTGTTCGTAAAGTTTGTTTCAAATCTTTTATGTAAATTCAAAACGCAATATTTTACTGAAAAAGTAACTTTATTAAAGCAATTATGTACCGCTTTGTTCAATGATCTTAGCCTATCTCTCGAGTAGCTGTTTAATGCTCTTGCTCCAAATGAAAATTTTTTACTGGCAAGGAATTGATTAAAATGAATTTTAAAGACTCACTCAAATTTTGTGTTTCAAAGAAAATTTTTTAAAAAGAAATAGTAATCAAAGAGGGCAAGGAGAGAGGATAAAGAAAAACGTCCCGTTCGAAATCTAGAAACTATAAATAGACATCGCGATGTGAGGTTTGGCATTATTATGGAAAAACTCCATGCTTATTGATGAGTTCAGGTACGTTGACGATTTTCAGTTCGTTCAACTGTACTTCAACTGAAAAAAAATCTAATAAACCACGTCCTCAAAATCTCATGAAACAAACTTTCTGAAAAATACCTAATATAAAATGATTATAAGTTATACTATCATGGAATGTTAGATTATTGGAATATTAGGTAAAATACAAAATAAAATAATAGATAAAAATAAGGATAAAAATAGATAGATGTGGTATTGTTGAGAGGATACAATATTGTATCTTCTGAACGGTATTTAATAATGGTAATTTTAAACTCTTTAAATATACTCAAAAATGTGTTTAAAAGTTTATAAGAATTTATAAATTGTATTTAAACGTCATGTGTATCAGAGCATTTTGTTAAACATATATTTAATACCATATTTAATCATCGATTTAATCATTGATTTAATTATAATTAATTATAGTACATTTCTGAAAAAGAATTACATTGTTCCGTTTTTTAAATCCACTCACACAAACACATATGTAATATAAAAAAAGAAAAAATATTCCTATCTTTTAAAAAGTGTACATATTTGAAGTATAAATTATGCTATGTGCTTTTGCTCATTAGACATAATTGATCATTATTTTTTGATATAAAATGAAATAAATTTTAATTATACATGGAAAAGGGTTGCTATTTTATATTCAATTTTCATAATATAATTCCTTGAAAATTATTTATTATTATTAATCTAAAGACTAATATTCGTTAAAAGAAATAATTATAATATAGATCATCAAACAAATTTAATATTGTATTTATAAATTATAAAATAACAAAATTGGTTTTTTTATTTGGGAATATATTTCTTCTTATACATTTTTTTTCTTTTACAGATTTTTTTACTTAGGAAAGAAGTTAATAAATTAAAGTTTGTGTTTCAAAACTAATTAGTTAAAGTTAAAAATTAAATTATTTAAAATTAATTAAGTTAATTTTTAATTAAGTTAACTTTATTATTTAATTTTTAATTTTTTAGCTATTATTTAACCCTGAATACATTTTGTGCTTAAATAATAGACTAATCATAATATGATTCTTTATAAGCGTACATTATTATTAACGGCGTTTTATATATTCCTTAAAAAACATTAAAGAATTAAAGGCAAAGACATTTAATTTAGTTTATTTGATTAAATATAAGAATAAATTTGTATGCATTAGAAATAAAGGAAGTACTCAATATGTTGTACAAAATACTCAGGGATAAATATTTCATTTTAATCAAGTAATTTGGAAATAATTAAATATTCAAATCTGTCTCCTGATTTTCAAGAAAATATTTAATATATGTTCGTTGATTTATCTTATATCTACTTTTTTTGAATGATAATTTATTCTTTTTATAAAATATTTTATAAATTCATCTTTTAAAATAGAGTAAATGGGCTATCATTATAATTTCATTGTAAACAGAGTTGATAAAAATCATGTTTTTTTTTTTTTTTAATATTGTAATGTAGTCTATCTTCTGTTTATTGTATTTTTTATTTCATATTTGTTTTTAATGTTTTAAATACGTAATATATTTGTTTAAAACGTGATTTTTACTAATTTTGCTAAATATGAACAATTTTTTTACAAAATTTTAGTTTCGAAATTTTGTAAGATCAAAATTTCAAAATGTTAAAATTTTTTTTTGTATAGATTATTCTAGTCATTACTCAAGGTTTACGTAATAAATTATCACACTTTTATAAATATAAAATTTTTATTATAATTAATAACAGATATCAACTGTAAAAACAACAGTAAAAAGGTATATAAAAATTACAGATATAATTATTCTATTTATATTTGAATAATGATCGATGACGTTGGTTAACTTATCAATAGTAAATAAAGTAAATCTGAATATATGTATTTTATATAGACAAATGAGGATAATTAAAAACTTTTATATATAATTAAAATTGAGAGGAAACTAGGCAATACGAAAAATGATTGATTTCGCTTTAATGAGAGTGGTAATTGTTAGCACAAACTGTTGAACAGAAATAACATTCAAATTTAAAATGCGATTGAGACACTGATGTTTTTAGCTCGATACATGATAAAGTTAGATACATGAATTTCTTTATATAAGAATCAAAGCAGGCAGTACTGCAATATTGACAGTATTTTGCTTCATCCAAATATTCCACTAATGTATATGGAATTGTACTTGCATCATACGTTATTCTACAAAAACATAACACTTTGTTAGGTTGGAGTATTAAACGATATAAATATCGTATATATTTGATTGATAGTATTGAACGATATAAATAAAAATATGATATAAATTATACAATATAAATAAAAGAAAAAAAAAATAAGAGCAATAAGAACCTAGACTTCAGGATACTCTTAGCTGACCATTCGACAAGACTTTGCATCCTTATATTCTTTGTTGTATTCTTATATTCTTCACCATTATCACAAAGAAAATTTTCAAAATTGATAAACGGATTCTCCATGACATTTAAAAGTTGTAATCGTAGACATGTTATACTAGCTGGTAAATATAACAAATTATTTTTTGCCACGTCCAAAACTTTCAGATTTCGCAGAACTCTGATATTGCATGGTAGACGAGTCAAAGCGTTTTTGCTAACTTTCAGATGCACTAAGGCGCTCAAGTTTCTAATTTGTAGTGGCAAATTCGTCAGCTATAAATTAATGATTAATTAATAATGATGATAGTAATAAATTTTTTTATAGAAAATCTATCAGTTATCAAATTTATACACACAATTCAACAATTTTGTTCTATAAACTCTTCCTTAAAAAAAGTAACAGCATTGTAATTAGTTATAAATATAAATTAATACAGTTATTAATATAAATATTTAAATATTTTTTTTAATAATCAAACATACAAATATTTTCCACAATAAAGTATGTGCAGAAATTGAAGAATTTTTTTGTACTTATAAAAATAATGAAAATTAATTTAGAAGTGATGCAACTCAACATAAAGGTGTTGAAAAACATGTGTACAGAGTGTTAATATTAAGTTTATCTTGTATACTTACCGAATTATCACTTATATCTAAGAAATGTAAATTGTGCCTAATGGCAGCTTGCTCTAGCCATGCCCATTTAGATTTCGGCGATTTTCCAAGGTTATTTTGTGACAGTAAAAGTTGCTGAAGGTGAGGTAAAGTACCCAGCTCTCTTGGCAAATAACAAATATTATTTCCTGACAGATCTAAAATTCTCAAACTTTGCAGACGCAAAATTTGTCGATCAAATGATTTTCTGTCCAGTCCGCTTAAAATTAGTTCCTGTGTTGTTCTTGGAAAACCCTGTAAAGTTGGATACTCTGATTTTTTCTTTACCACAACTTTGACTTTTCCCACGGAAAATTCATTAGAATTGAAAGAAACATCAGATGTAAGAGTGCACTGTTTCACAAGACTGTTGTAACGTTGAGAATGTCCACTTATTATAAGATTCAATAGGCGAAGGAAGTTCTTCAATTGGATTGTGTCACTTTGAATAATTAAATCGTGAGAGGGTTGAGTCAATCTTATCGTAATTTTGCCATTATCAACAAACTTTGTGAATACTCGTTCTATGTTTTTGGTAATCTAGAAATAAAAAAAAAATTAGGTTTCAAAAATGAAAATGAACTATGCAGTTCAAATTCCGCTAAAATCACGAGAATCATTAAAATGATACAAAAGCTAATTTATTTCATACGTAAAATTTGAGAAAAGCAGACTATCAGCAATTGGAGATGGGCTGTTGTCGGCTACCTGGTACTTGGTGCCCCGCTTGTTTTGCCGCGTCTGCAGATATAGACATACGTCATCGTCGTCGGTCGATTTTTTAGAGAACGCCAAAATCGACTGCGATCTTCTCTGTGAGCAGACAGATAACGTTCTGTCATAGATCTCGACGTTGCAATGAAATTTCATGATTATTTACAATCTCGCGCGTAGGTAAACCGATGGATCACGTGTTCAAAACAACAACGGTAACATGAAATAGAAGAATCATCCTCTGAAACGTCGATGATAATGAACGTTAACCTGTACTATCATTAATTAAGCTCATCAATTCGATTCAAGTGTCGTCAATCTCAATTCACCCTCGTCTCTTAAAAGAAGTATTGGCAAGATATATCGTGTTCCGTTCGGCAAGTAGAGCCCGCCCAATAACCTCAGTAGCCAGTGACATGAAAAGTGCAAAAAGTGCAAACCAAGCAAACGCTAGATTCTTTCTTCTAGGGACTTTATAGTTTTCGATTTCCCGTTCATGAGAATTTAACTAGCGAGAGAGCGCACTCTGTCGTTCCGAGCAAAAACTTCGTCGGTGCGAACACTGCAAACGCGCCATAAGCACGGAACACGAGGCATCGGCCATTTTTGTTGAACGCGTCGTGCCAAGATGAAGTGAGTTCAGGTTTTCTTCGTGAAAGATGCACATCCGATGCTCTCGACGCGATCCCGTCGTATTCACGACGAGAACGCGACGCATCACGCTAGTACAATGTTCGTAATTAATCTACGTATGATATTTTCAGGATCGGCTTGTGCGCGTACAGCGGGTACAAAATTTACCCGGGCCATGGCAAGACCATGGTCAAAGTTGATGGTAAGGTGAGTACCGCCGAAACGTTAGTATATAATATAAAGTTGCTCGTAGTCATTTAAAATTATTGCATTACACAATATTAATTGGTCCGCTGGAGGCTATATTATTCTTCTGTGAGGATTTGAAGAGTCGGTTTTTGCCTCTGCCATACAACACGATTAATGAAACACAGCTTCTCGTGGCTGTTAAGTTTTTACTATCAACAACTTTTTTCAAAGATAATTCAATCCTTTTCATTTACTATTTATAGATTTATACATTTTAAATTCTTATAGTCTAAGGATATATTTAGTATTATTTAGAGAGATGCAGAGAAATATTGTACGATATTGAGCATCCAGGTTAATAATATTTTATAATTTTCCTCTAGATAATGTAAAATAAACTCAATACAGCCTCCAGATGATCAGTAATATTGTGCAATATTCAAATATTACTAAAATCTCTTAAGCAATTGTCACTCAATTACTGTTCATGATTCTCGTTACTGCGTTTTGCATCTTCATCTGTCATAATCTAATTAATCTCTATCTTATTCTCACAGACCTTCACTTTCCTTAATTCAAAGTGTGAGTCCGCGCACTTGATGAGGCGTAATCCTAGGAAAGTGACATGGACTGTTTTATACAGGTAAAAATATGTTAGATCCATATGTGAATTTCTCAAGCTTTGATAGTTTTCAAAACTAACAAAAGCACAATTTTTCTTTTTAGACGTAAACATAAAAAGGGTCAAGAGGAAGAGCAAACCAAGAAGAGGACGAGGCGCGCACAGAAGTTCCAACGTGCTATTGTAGGTGCTTCCCTCACAGATATCATGGCCAAACGTAACATGAAACCAGAGATTCGTAAGGCCCAGAGGGAACAAGCAATCAAGTATGTATTTTTTTGTTTATTTTGATTCACTTATTAGTAAGGTGGTTTTTCAACTTAAAATAGTGGAGGCAGAGTTATACTTTGTCTTTCATACATATTTTTTGACAAAAAAAGCTTTCTGCATTGCTATCTTCAAAATAATGAACAAAATTTAAGCAAAAGATAATATTTTTATTTAAAAATATGTTTATAATATTGTTAAATATTCATGTTTAAAAATGGAGAAAAAAATTAACATAATAATTTAAATGTAACAAGTGTTATTGCACATTTTTACTAGTATAATTTCGTATTTAAAGAAAATTGTATAATTTGTAATGAATTATATAATTAATAATGAATATTTCTTATTCTTACACGAAAATAACATGGTGAAACTTAATTTGTTTATTCCCAAATATTCTTTAAAATTCTATTTTTTATGAATATATTAAAATTCTTATATTTTGTTTATGATTAAATTATTCAAAATTCTTCCCATAGAAGACTCAATATTTTAAAAAGTTGTTTACAAAAGTCTATACAGTCACAATTTGAAACAAAGAATATTTATATACTAATTCAGGAATGTTTATATATTAATTATAAACTTTTTCTCAAAATTTGATTGAGTTTTTGTACTATGTGAAAAGAATTAGAGAATCTCCTTAAGCATTATTTGCTCTGAGACAATTTCAAAATGTCAAATAGCAAGTATATTGTATGGAAAACAAGTCATGTACAATAGACATCTGTTCCTCTGGCAAAGTCTTTCATGCTTTGTCAGATTTCAGAATGTCTTAGAATAAAACTGGGTTACTTCACCTGGAACTGTATTTAAATTACATTGTCCAGTTTTTGCGGATTCAGACAATCAATGCAACAATGCTATCTAATGTTATTTTATAGTAATGTTATTTAATTGATTCTCTTGTTTTCGTTTTGCAGGGCTGCGAAGGAACAAAAGAGAGCTGCAAAGGCAACAAAGAAAGCTGTTGCTCCTCCAAAAGCGAAACAAGTAGCAAAACAGAAAGTTGCCAAGGTGACGCAAAAGTCGGCACCTCGCGTTGGAGGAAAACGTTAAAGTCTGTAGCTATATAAATAAAGTAAAATACAATTCCATTTTGATTACATTTTTTATGTATACAATTAGGAATAATTTTAAAGTTGAAGGGGGCAAATCTCACATATACATATTGATTCTTACATTAATAAGTACAATTCGCATTTAATTTTCACAGTTAAAGAACCGATCGCACCAATTCCATTTAATTATATTAAATTTATGAATTGCTAACTGCAGAATTTTTAATTACTAATTTCTTAATTTTATTATTTTAATTTAAAATGACCTAATTATTAATTAAAATATAATTTATAAAAACAAATGGACAAAATAATAAGATCAATTTTAAATTTTATAGTTGGCTATTCTGAAATTTAATTTGACTGATCAAACTAATCAAAGATAAACTGGTTTTGAATGATACATCTTTTACAATTAACCTGATAAAATTTATTATACCACACGCGTAGGTCTGTCTTATAAACAGTTTCAGCATTGGTTCACTGGTTCATTAATATGCAATATGTATAATACACAAATTTTTACTGTTTTATCTGATCCAATTTTTTCTTGAGTATAGACAACTTCGTCAAAGCATTGTCCCGCCATGCGCGTCGCTCCTGTAATTTGTCAAGCGGACACATCTCGTTTAATTCGTTGCTGATTTTCTCCGCCTCCTCGCCCACGAATCTGGGCACCGGGCCGAAAGTCATGCTCGTATCATAAATCGATTTGTTATATGTTTCGCAATATTTCTTCATTCCTAAGATAATAGAAATTTCAGAGTGAATTGTGCTTTCTTTGGAAAAACTTGTTTAAGACTTAATGTCTTTGCATCCTGGCAATTAGCTTACCATCGGCATTCAGATGCGCAGCCTCGAAAGCACCAAGGAAAGCGTAACGCATCCCGAGTCCTTCACTCATCACCGTGTCAGTATCTTTTGCACTTAGCACTCCATCAGCTACTAATCTCCAGGCTTCATTTAAGATTGCGTACCTGTCAATATTGATATATTCTTTTACATATCAAGTATCATAGTCGAACAATCACAATACCATTCGAAGATATTTTATGCAATACAAACGTCGGATTACATACTGTATTCTATTAAGCGCAAAACCATCAATTTCCTTATTCAAGACAACGGGTTTCTGGCCGATCTCGATCATGATGGCCTTGGTCTTCTCAGGAATATCGGAACGCGTCCACGGCGCTGGTACTATTTCTACGAGTGGCACATAGTAAGGAGGATTTACCTGTATTTGCAAAACCATAGTAGAATCACTGTACTAGTTAACGAAACAAAATTAAGTTAATATAATTACATTTTCAAGTAAAAAATATTTTAATCAAATTTATATAAAAATTAGATCTAAAAATATCAATTATTTTATTATTTTGAAATCTTATTTTAATATTTGTCTTAAAGTTATTTATTGGTAATTATTCAGCAACTGGTACAATGACCTCTCTTTAATAGTTTTCCTACAATAAATCTTATAATTTTATATAATACAAATATAAATTCTTATACATATTAATCTACTAATTGATTTTGTAGCACAAAGATTTAATGGAAAAATGTATCATTTACCGTACTGTAAGTCTGAGAATACGTACAGGATGGGAAACGATAATCTGCTCACGATGTTTTAACTTTTCGCTGAAAAGAGATGGACGGAATGTGGACGTTGAAGACGACAGGATCACTTTGTCATCAACAATCTTATCAAGTTCATTGTAAAGTTTTGTCTTCAACGAGAGATTCTCTGGCACACATTCCTGGACCAGTTTTGCTCCCTTCACAGTCTCCGCCAAATTGGATATTCCTACAATTAAATCCTTCATTAAAGTCTGTGGAAAATCAAATTTCCCAGAATTAACCATCTTAAATATGCTATCTCATCATACCAGCGACAAGAAATGTTACTTTTTCTACTACGTATTCATTGCAATCATTACATTTTGTATAAAATGTAATTATTTCTGCACTAAGGAAGAAAAACGATTGCTGCATAGCGATAGATGGTTTAAAAGACATAGGTCAGCGAACCCTTTATCAAATTAAATTGCTGATCCGCCGTCAGTGTACCACGAAGAAGACCGCCAGTTTCAAGACGTTTCAATTGCTGACGGATGTCCTCCAATGCGCTCTTAATCTGCTCCTCGACAATATCGTAAATGGTTACCTGATACCCTACGCTAGCAAAGAGCATCGCCCAACTGCGTCCGATTAAGCCGCTGAAATAGGTATTAAAACGAAGATAAAAATAAGTCTTGATGAAAAGGTACGAGACTCACGATTCAAATACAAATTTACATTCTCATGCGTTGCAATGTTCCTTTCATTCATGGGTTTGTTGTAAAAATCATCGTAAGATGATTGCAAATTATGATGTTATATATAACAGTAAGAAACATGTTATTGATCGCCATTTTGCGCATTATCTTATCTTCGGGTGTGTATAGCTTACAAAAAAATGCTATTAAGAATTTTGTTATTGCCTTTCGCAGTAGATTTGACGACTTGAAAAAAATCGATGATACGATGCGATTAAATTGATTGCTAGAATGATAAAGTATATAATATCTAAATACAAAAAATTTAAATTTACACAAAATAATTCATTACTTTTATAGAGCGTTAATAATAAGTGTAAATAATAAAAATCAAGAATAATGGAATAAAATTTAATTCGTCCATTTAAGTTTGTTTTATGGTTTTATCATGCTCGTACTGTTTCTGAAGCCATAATTTATGAAATTATAATTTTTTACAATTACAAAATTATATATACTTTTACAAAACTTATACGAAACAGACTACATGTACTACCTAGGATGCCGCGATTAGTAAAAATATTACAGTTTCCCTTTCTAAACTAACGGTCTCCGCGCATCAACTGTGAAGGTCAATTTTATAACAATTAAAACACATTACCTTCTTTTCATTAATGTTCTATAAGTTTCTTATAAATAGCGATTTGTATAATTTTAGGTATTCCGGTTATTCTTAAACGGCAGCTTAAAGGCAACTTTTAGCATACAATTCTTAAATAAATTAAAAAAACATTGGACCATTCAAATTATGAGAAAAAAATCATAATCTTTCCGAATGATATAATGTGAGGCACTCGTAAACTTATTATTAACGATGCGAAAAATAAAGTAACTACAATCCGTAATTATTTGTTATAAGGTAATTTGATGTAACAAATAACTATCCATGAAAATCACATTAAGCAACGAGCGTGTTGGAGTTATTACAGCTTGCAGTTTTATGCGAACATTTTGAATTAAAATGTAAATTACAGTCGATTACTTTACCTGCCAATGATCCCGATCTTTTCATTTTTAGCTGCCATTGTTAGTGTGTTGGTTGATCGAAAGCAGGAAAACGAGTCGTGTAACGAGTGGAATTTTAACTTTTATAGACTCGAAGATAATTGTAGAGAGAGAGAGAGGTATATATATGTATATATTCCTAGTATCAGTCTCCCCACCATGTGTATACTAATCGAGTCTCTTGCAAGATATTAACAGGGTCTACTGAAAGCGCTATCGCACATATTTGTCACATCGTTATCTTGTAGAACACACGTTGCAGTCAGCCAACAGCCAAGAGTGAAGTAATCGACCCACAATCGCGTTTTCTGCGCGAAAATTGAATGAATTTTTCCTCTCTAGAGTAAAAAAGTATTCAAATTTATTTAGCACTTTAAATAATTTATTATTTATGACTTATGTTAATCATAAATAATTAATCGACGATCATAATTAACAAGTTTTTAATTTATATATTTAATTATATTGTTTTGATAACCATTTTGAAATTATTTTGAGGTATTTCGATATATGGATGGATTGTCTTAGGAGTGGAATTTGTCGGAGTTCTACAGTTCAGTGCATTTACAGATTAAGATAAAAGAATGATCGATATAACGACGATCTTAACATAAAAATTCGTTAAATTAAAATTGATTTAGTAAAATAAATTTTTTGAGAAATCTTGTATGCGGAAAATTTGAAGAGAGGACCAGAATAAGAGCAGGTATGTCAACATCTCGGGTCCCTGAAGATAATTGGATAAAAAAAAAAAAAAATTCATGACTCACACAACAGATTTTCACCGAGATAAAAGATGAACTGGGAAAACACGCATTTATAGGAATTCTTACAGTAATCAACTAACATGTTTACAGTGTACATGCAGCTTAATTATTAACAATCACAATGTTATATTTTTCAGTTTTCTCATTACACTTTTTTTTTTCTTTCAACAAACAATTCCCAGATAGCATAGTATCTAAAATCGAGACATTAAACGTAAAAACAACCTTAAGATGTCTTTAATTTAAGACATATGCTGAAAAACATCTTTAAGAGGGTCTTTAAGTCATTTTATATATCTCAATATCTAAAAACTTTTTCCATATTTAAATTAATAATGATTTTTAGAAAAATACCTTAAACCTCTTTAAACCTTATAAACTTTCTTTCCAAATATTGGAAATTATAGAATGAGAAATCTTAGAATGTTTCATTAACACAATTAAATAAATTCTAAGAAAGATGTAAATAACTCAGCACTTCTAAAGTGTTCTAATTCGTATTTTTAAAAAATTTGAGAATGTTTCAAAAAAGTTATAAAATTATATAGAATAATTTTAAAATAAAAATTTTGAAATAGAAACATATATGAAGCACTTTAAAAAAATTTTTCACTAAGGACAACTTAAAATGATGAACTTTTCATATGCGCTTCTTGGAGCTCATCGACATTCATATTTTCTTATGAAATTTCAGATATAAAATGAATCTGACAGCCCAAACATTTAAAATTATGTATCGAGTGAAAGTTGAGCTGTTAGTGGGATTTGAGAGAGCGGAAACGGCATTGTGAAGGCATTCCATAGCGTACGCCGGAGGCGTCGCATGGCGCCTATACGTCCCTGAACTGCGGGAAATCCGCGCACGTGCGGTGTTGATGTGCGATTGGTTGGCGCGGCGTTCCGCGTGACGTGTCTCGGGAAAGAACCGGAGATCGTCAAGGTTATGTTGTTGACGCAAGAATTAAAAGGCAGTTGATTATGTGTTGCTGGTGAGTAGTGGAAGTTCGTCAAAGCTCGCGTTACGCACATCACGGTGTTGTCAAGACGCGGCAGTCTGGTCTCGAGTCTCTACGAGATCTCAATACTCGGTGGCACTTGCGCTTGACAGGTATCGTGACATTCGACACATTTCAAGCCACGTTTTTTCTTCCTTCCACGCTAATACGCAAAGTGTGACAAATTGCCGGAAGGATGCCAGATGCGTACGAGAACATTAATATGGCGATGCAGAGTATATTGACCACTGGCGTTATCGCGGATAACGAGGACCCGTTCTTCCACTTCAATGGTAATGCGGACACGCGCGTCCTGTGTCGAAAGTAGCGACCATGTAAATGTAACTCTTTTTCCTGGAGCAAACATGTAAAAAGTAAAAAATTTTTTTCATTAAAATTGATAAGGAAATTCGTTTATTTTTCACGTTTACTCCTTGAAGAGAAAACTGCAAGCTACATGATCGCTACTTTGAAATGCGTTAACGCAACCAACAATTGCATTGTCGATATGTCAGTTAATTTTTCTGTTTGTCGATCGCTTGTCTCAATAGCGTAATATTTCTACTTCCTGTTGTACAGATCTCAAAACGCAATTGTTGTATAACAGCAATAAAGAATCTTAATGTAAAAAATAGCGATTATGCCTCTTATGTCTGACAGATATTGAAAATGATATCGTTTATTGATAAATCTATTGAGTGTTCTTGAATATCTAAGCATTTTAATTGCATTATATCTCTTTGTCTCCAATATTTCATATTTATATTTTAATTCTGGACTGCTACTGCCAATGAATTTTCACCCAAGCACTGATTTAAGTTTAGTACAATTTTTGCCATTAAAATTTTAATGGCTTAATATTTAATAAAATTTTGTTTACATTAAAATATCAGGCAGAGAGATGATTTCCTTTCTTAGCTTTGTAAGCTGAAGTAATAAATTCTATTCTATTAAAATAGTGTTAGTTCAGTTACTAACACTTAACACCTTGTAATCTATAAAGTAGGGAAAAATTGTAAAAAGTTTCCTAAAAGTATTAAAAAAATTATTAATATATTAAATTGTGATTTTTTTTAAATAGTGAAAATATACTTTCTCATCTCATATTTGTTATTGGAATAAGTCAAAAGTGAGTTGTATAATGCTATTAGCAATATATTTGTCTACATACAATATTTTAATAATATATACAAAGAAATTATAATTTTTATAATTTTAAACACACATATCATTATCTTGTATCTTTCAGACTTAACGCCAATGGGGAGTACCGGTGTCTTAAGTCCATTTACTGCTTCTGGATCTCAAGGAAACATGAGCATCACATCACCTATGTCGACGACCTCATCGCCTATGCATGCTACAGATTATATTAATTTAACAAATACAGGTGTGCATTTTGATTTTAAATTGTTTGATTTAAAACATACATCTGAATTACATATATTTAATAGTAAATCCCTATATTTTAATGTTGTTAATGACAATAATGTTCTGAATAAGAGAATATATTTCAAATTTTTTTCTTTAGTAACGTTACTTGGCGAAGCAAACATTAGTATTTTGGTGCAGCCAATGGAGAAATTTAGGTTTCGATACAAATCTGAAATGGTGGGGACACATGGAAGCCTACTTGGTGTATTTAATGGACGTAAACGAAATAAAAATAACGTACCTACAGTCAGGGTAATTATTTTATATAAACAATTATTTTATATAAACAATTACCAAAAAATGTGTATAGAATTGTTTAAACTCTGGTCTATATGTAATAACGTTACTATTACTTACATACTTTCAGTTAAATAATTTTCTGGATAAAGCGATAATACGTTGCACATTAGTCACAATTGATGAAGATTTCAGAATACCACATGCTCATAAATTAGTGAGGCGAATAGATAGTGCCGACGTGGGAGAGCCACATTACATAGAAGTTTCGCCTCATAATGATTTTACAGCCGAGTACATTTATACTTTTTAACATAATACAATTTTAATTGTAATAAGTACTCTATTTTATTCTTTATCATTATAAATGCTATTTCAGATTCAACGGTATGGGTATAATACATACAGCGAGAAAAAACGTCAAAGATGAAATAGTACGAAAACTGCGTGATGAAACTCTGGAAGAACGCAAACGTTTAAATATAAATGCTACTCTCAGTTTTCGTGATGAAACACAGGTAGATACCATTTACTGTCCTTCAAAATCATCTCACGCAATTGGTTTCATATTTTTATCTTAAAGAAAATAAAATGACAATTAAATTGAATGTGATCATTAAGAAGTATTTTACAATGATTGCAGATTAAAGCCGACGCGGAGCAATATCAGAAATCTATAAATCTAAATAGTGTTGTTCTTTGTTTTCAAGGATTTATTAAAGATGAACACAATATTATGAGACCGATTACAGCGCCGGTTTATAGCAATCCAATTAATAATTTGAGTAAGTTTAAATAAAATTTATTACAATATGTTTTCTTTTAAGAAATATAAATTGAAGTAAATTAGAAATTCTACACACACACACACACACACATTTTTAATATAAATTATATATAAAATGTCCTAAATTATTTGTATATCTCCTTATTAAATAAAGGAAAGTGATTTTTATTAATATTTGTTAACATTTTAACAGAAAGTGCATTAACTGGAGAACTTAAGATATGCAGAATTGACAAATATACTAGCAGTTGTGAAGGTGGCGAAGAGGTGTTCATACTTGTTGAGAAAGTGTCAAAAAGTAAGTGATGATTTAGCATTTCAGCTAAATATGCATTATAGCAGCAATGAATACATTGATGTAATAAAAACGTACTATATTATAGAAAACATAAAGATAAAATTCTTTGAGCTTGACGATGATGACACTGAAGTCTGGATTGATTACGGTCGTTTCTCAGAACTGGATGTTCATCATCAGTATGCCATGGTATTTCGGTATGTAATTGTGATTTAGCACATTTAAATATATTTTTTTTCTTTCATAAGGCATACAATTTACTGTATTGTGTTTCTAGAACCCCACCGTATAAGGATCGAAATATTACTTCCCCAAAGGAAGTCTTTATACAACTGGAACGTCCTTCTGATTCAGATTGTTCTGAGCCAATAAAATTCACATATAAACCAAGCGATCGCATGATAGGTGAGTTGATGATAAAATCACACATTTTTAACTATTATGTTTCTTCCGTTTCTTTATATTTTTTGTATATTTTGTCTAATATAACTCCACAATTTTGCAATTTTAGGCAGGAAGAGAACACGAGTTTCTCATTCAAACAGTACAGAATTAGCACAAATGACATTTGACAATGATATGTCTTTAACGAATACACCACTAACAAGTACGCTTTTAAGCAATGATAGTACAGACATGTCTAAAGAAATAAAAAAGTTGTTAGATGAAAGATGTCCGTCTAGTGAGTTCCGTGACTTTGTTGAACGATTTAGTTTAGATGGTAAGTATCTTTTTATGCGAATAAAAAAACTTATTCACAATATATGTACAACTTATTACTTTCCATCCAAATCAGATCTTATGTTGTACGAGAAAGCTTGGCGAGGAAGCAGCGAAGATAAGTTAACTTGGGATGGTGCGTCAAATACAAAAGCAAGTATTAGTTTCAATATATGCACCAAACAAATTCATCGTTGCAATTTTTATTGTTGTATCAATTTTATACATTAAATCTAAATTTTATATTTATAGGACGAAAAATTGTTCGCAAAAAATGTTATTATTAATACGATAAAAAATATCAACGCTATGAGACCACATGAAGCGAAAGATATTATAAAAAAGTCTTTCAAAGACAGGACAACTTATGGAGATACACCATTACATTATGCACTCCGATATGGACAAAGAGACAATGTAAAGCGTATTTTAATACTTATGAGTGCTTTAAATACAGATGCTGAGGAATTAGTAAACATTCGAAACAGTTCTGGAAAGGTGAGCTATTTTAATGTATATATCATATTTAATTACAAAATTTCATTCTATTACATTATATTGTAGACTCCGTTACATTATGCTGTATCACAAGATTATCCGGAAATTACAAAAAGTTTACTCATGCTTGGTGCAGATCCAAATATAACAGATCATTATGGACAAACGCCATTACATAGAACTGTAAAATGTATGTATTTTAAAATAATGTAATTTTAAGATATCTTTAAATTGATTCATCATGGCTGAAGATCGCAAAGACTAAAGATCATGATTTCCATTTGATGCATACTCATGCATGTTTCACAATGACTATCTTGACAAAAGTACAGTGATTTGCAATTATCTTCTGGGAGATAATGATCAATTAAAAATCCTTTATGGATGGATAAACCTGGATCTTTGGGTAAAAAGTATAATTTTAGTTTCAGAAGTGGAAGGAAACATTGATGTATTATTAGCTGAAAAAGAAATCAACATCGAAGCAAATACGGATTTAGGGTGGACACCTTTACAATTAGCTGCCAAAGCAGGCTCATATTATGCAGTGTGTTCTCTCGTTAAAGCTGGCGCAGACGTAAATAATACTGACATGACCTATGGAAGAACTGCTTTGCATATAGCAGTTGAAGGAGGATATAAAGACATTGTTGAATTTTTATTAAAAAACGTATGATTCTATATTTGTGGAAAATGCATCTTTTTTTACATAAAAAAAATCATGTTATTGTAATATTCTTAATTCTCTAAACAGACCAAAATAGATGTAAATAAAAAGAACTTCAGCGGAAATACGGCACTACACACTGCAATAGTTATACCAGGAGCGAAAGCCAAAGAGATATGTGCTCTTTTATTGAAATATGGTGCTGATCCACACATAAGGAATTATAATCGCGAATCATCTGTTGTACGTATTGTTTTTCAGTAATATCTTATGAATGTTTTTAGCTTTTATTAGGTTTGATTGTTTTTAGATCGAGGCGGAACAAGTGGAAGGCATAAAAACCGAAGTACATTCAGACGATGAAAATTCGGAAGAATGTATCGGGCAATCATCTTTTGATTTGGCATCAAACAAGCCAGAAGTATGGAAAATATTTTATTCTTCTTAATTTTGTCTTATAAAAATATATATATGCCCGCGTATATTTATAAGGAAAATTGTGTTGTAGATTTTACAACTCGTAACTGGTCAAAGTAGTTCGTTAGTAGATAATACGATTAAAGAGGAAAATATAGACGACACGCAGAAAGTTTGGATGGACGCGGATCAGGAAAAACAATTAGCGAACATTCTGGACGAGACGAAAGGATGGAGAAAATTGGCACATCATTTTAATTTCAAATATTTACTGAATATTTTCGAACAAAGCTCATCCAGTTCAACGTTACTACTCTTGAATTATATCGCTGTAAGGATTTCTTTTTCTCATCATTTTGCATGTTAAAAATGTATGTTCTCGTCAAGACAAATCAGTGAATTATGTTTTATTTCTTTACAGATACAAACCAATACATCTCTCAGCGAATTGCGAAATATATTACAAGATATAGGCGAAACTGATGCTGCAACATATATGGATCAAGTTTTATCTGTGAAAGAGGAAGTGCACCTTTAAATTAAATACACATTAAATTTTTTTTATTATGTGCTGCTTATATATTTTTGTCATTGTAAATTAAATTTCAAGATTACTCTTGTAAAAATTGCATTTTAATACAAAGTATTATTACATTTAAATATCTCGATTATTAAAAAGGTGCCTTTAAGTTTTTTAATAATTTATATGAGATACATGGAATTAAATATTTTAAAAAATTCAAGATCATTGTTCTGTTGCCCAAGTTCCATTAGTCTCTTTCATAAGTACTGACTTTAAAAATCTATCGAAATTTAGTTTGATAAAATCTGTAACGATAAAACAATTATTGTAAAAGATCAGCTTCAACATCGCATATCCCACCGCGAATGCCTTCTGGATGTTCGCCACTAAAACCACTATACATTGCGATGAAAAGATTAGTCGATAATATCATTTTTATTCTAATATTCTTTAATATTTAGTCCGATTTTATATGATATATAAAGATTAAATATACATCATCTGGAGAAAAAAAGCTAATATAATTTTAAAAGATAATGCATTTAACTATTTTATTAGGCATCAAGATCCAGCCTCGACCATAGTTGGAGCTTATTTACATATTATGTTGTTCACATAAGCAGTCAAATCTATCCTATAATTGCATTACATTTGTGCAAAGTTATTTGTATGATACATGATACAAACAAGTATAAACAAAAACAAAATCATTTTTTTATTGCTTAATAGACATGAACCTCTCTCATAGGTTCTGACTTTAAGAATCTGTCAAAACCTAATTTGGACAAATCTATAGTTATATAACGATTATCATGAAAAAGTAGTTCTGAAATCGCCCTTCCTACCGCGGGTGCCTTCTGGATACCATGTCCACTAAAACCAGTCGCGATATATACATTTTCGTGGTAAGGATGTTGACCGATAATACCGTTTTCATCGAAAGTATTATATTCATAGTATCCAGCCCACGAAGATTTCACCTGATATATAAAAATTGAATTATTCAGAGAAAAAAAATTAATATAAATTTCAGTATATTAATACATTTAACATTTCTGTATTCATTATCGAATATTTTATGTTTAATATAATCATTATCATTCATTTACCTTTTATTTCTCATTATTATTTGAATTATCATGTATGTTCAATAAATAACGAAAGAGACATACCTTCAAATTTTCAAATGCTGGTACTCTGTGAGCAAGCAAAGGCCAAATTTTATTTTCGAAAAATTCATGGTCCACATTTAAGTTCTCAACTGACGGCTCTTCATCCGGTTCTGGCGATTTTCCACAGATAAAATTTCCTCCCAGACCATCTCGTCTGAAAGTCATTTCATTTACATTTACAGTTTATAAAATTGTATCATTTTATAATTTTATTCCTTTATTAAATTTGTACCTAAAATATGCACCACTGGAGTCAATCGTTAAAGGTGTGTTTAAACCAGGTCCGTCAGGACAATGGAAACAATATACATATCTTTTCCTGTAAAAGAGAATTATTTTATAATAATAATAATAAAGATTAAAAAGCAGGAAACAATTCGAAAAAATTGAGTTTTTTTCATTGTTAATGAAATTACCTAGGTACAACTGGTAAAGGTATAGATAATAATCCTTCGCCTGTTCCGATATCAGCCAACTCGGCTACATCGCCACTAAATGCGCCCGCTGCAATAATAGCTATGGAAAACTTTATTGTTCTAATATCACCGTCGTCCGTTTTTATCTAATATAAAACATAATTATCTACATTAGATATTATTCTCTAGCTAGCAATAAGTTATATAAGATTTGAAATGCAGATTGTATGTAATTAATTACTCGATAAGTCTGATAAATACTCAATATAACAAACAAGTGATTGATTCCATGCCAGCATTTAAAATTTTATATAACATGACAACTATAATTACTTTAATGTAACTATGACTACTTTAATTCCATATATCTGATTTAATTTCAAAATTAAAGAGTGTCAAAGTTGAAGGAAAAATTTTATCTTTTCTAAAAATTTTGAAAAATTTGGGTTATTTTTATGAAACTTTGTGTATGTTTCAAGGACATAAAAACTCTTTTTTTTTTATCATACATTATTTCTTTATTCAATCAAAGTCTAATCCAAGGATAAGATACTTTCTATACGCAAAAAATTAATTTTTTCAAATTTGAAATTTCTTTTATGAGATAATTTTAAATGAGATAAATTATCACAAAAAAAGTCTTTTAATAACTTGAATTTTTGAAATTAAAAAAAGGGAATTTTTTCTTTAATTTTGACATCCTGTATCTTTGAAGCCATTTAAGATACATGGTCATGTGAAGTTTTTGATTTTTGAAATAATATGAGGAATCGCCCCTTAAAACTCTTCCAAAATTCTTTAGGATCACTCTGTATATATATATATATATATATATATATATATATATATATATATATATATATATATCACTGCTAAAAAGTTTGGAGCATCTAATAATTTATTAAATAAAGTTAAACTTTATTTCAATTTTATTTACTAATTAATATTGTAAATATACGAAATTTTAATCACATATGTTCCAATCATAAGAGTTATTTTAACAGTATATAATATGTTCATAGACAGAAATTAATATTAACAATAAAACAATTATATCTGTAAGGGGTCAATTTATAAAAGTTATAGGATGCTCCAAAGAGCGTAGTGTGCACGTATGTATACTTACAACTACAGTATCTAATCTTTTATCAGGATTCATGTCCTGATCGTAACTTCCTAAAATAGTCTTATACTGAAAAGCCTTCACTTCGGCATTGACGTATTGAGCACCTAAATGACTAGCTTTTTTTTTTAAGGCACATAAGAGGGACCACGGGTCGAACCATCCTTCCTTTTCCAGCCCAAGGCAACCTGCCGCAATTCCATCGGTGTTTAACCAAGGAAACGTGGTTTTCAGTTTCTCTGCAGTAAGAACGGTATTTTTTGCCCCTAGAGAATTCTGCAGTTTAGAACTCTGTACTAAAGTCTCGGCGCACGCTTCGCTCGCCAATACTAAGTAGCCATAGGGATGAAAATTCACATCGATAGGCGGTTCTCCGGGTACACTTAAATGCTCGTTGATATTTCGCAGGAATTCTGCGCCGTACAATGACATTTGGATATTTTCCTCTAGAGAAAATTGTTGACGGAGACCACCTACTGACAGAGTCGTCGAAGCCTTGGTATACTAAAATAATATTTAATTATTGTACGTTAAATTATAAAATGCATAAATTATTAATCAAAAAACAAGAAAGCTTTGAAACTAAAAAACATATGCAAATCAATGTCTCACCGTAGGATCTTTCTCAATTACAACAACTTTGAATTCATCTCTATAGATTTTTTGCTTCAGCCAATATGCTATTGAGCTACCAATTGCACCACCACCAATAATAAGTACGTCGCATTGAGTAGGAATTACATCGTATCCTTTCCACAATGCTTCAAAATCAGAGAACTCTCTGTTAGAGAATACACGCTTCAGCAGCTTCCAATCTTTCTTGAAACTCTTCAGCATTCTCTCCTTTGGAGGGACAGTATCGACAAATTCTCGGTATTTCTTGCTGTCATCGTCTTTGAACTCTGAACTCTGTAAATTTAATACAACAATCAGCTGAATGTTTAGTTTAATTAGCTCATCAGTTTTGGTGAAAAAATTCTTGTATTTTTAAGAATTTTTAATATTTTAAATTTATGAAAAAACTTCTGAAAAATACCTTAAATCTCTTCAGATTTTATAAACTAAATAGCATAGAATTTCCAGCATTATTATAATAATGCTGCAACCATTTAGCATTCTCCTCAAAAGTGAGAAATTTTTTAAAGTTGTAAAAGTAATAAAAAATTATATAATTTTGAAAAATTCTAAATTTTATAAAGAAATACTGAAAAAAATTAGATAAAAAAATTTTTCTAAGAGAAATTTTCACTGAAACAGTCTTCGACAAAAATACTTCTTCCTACACAAAAAAATTCAAGAAATAAAAATAATTAAAAACCTTCAACTATTTTTACTTGTTTGATTTACCTATCTTTTTAGGATTAGCACATATTATGTATAATATATTTATATTCGAGACATGAAAATTGATTTTAATAAAATTCTCATTTTCAATTTAAAACTAAAAATAGAAATGTTATTCATAAAATATTCATTTAATTACTTCATTGTATTAAAAGATAACTACATCAATTATTTTAAAAATAATGTAAAAAAACCTCATTTTTGAAGAATTAAAAAATCATCTAATTTGTACAACTTCAGTACTAAAAAATAATTAAAACTGTGTAAAAAATACCTCATTATCTCTTGTAAAAACTAAACAGTTTTTTCCATTCTCTAAAAATAATTTTTTTGCTTCTCATACATTGAGAAACATTTTAAAACTTTAAAACTAATATTTTTAATACTTTTAAAATTTATTTAAATAAAAATTTAAAATATTGAATAATTTAAAAAATTCTGACTTATGCTGTTTCTGAAACGATAAATTCAATTAAAAATTATTCTTACAATTGTATGTTGGAGTTGAAATTTCGCGCGCCATCACGTGTCGTCGATCACGCTACATCGATAATGCAGATTTCTTAACCTTAAAAACATTTCGCTTTCAACACTCCGCTCGCAATAAACCGATGATTTTTATTGTCTTCGACTTTCCACCTCTCGCATTGAACTCTTCATTAAAGATCTGCGACGAACGTAAACTAAATATCCAATTATCATTCATCCAAAGATGAGCTCGTCGCTATAATGCGGCAATTTCAATATGATATCCCAACGAAAGATCGCGACGTTTCGAAAGGAAGCAAAAATTCAGAATTATCGAAAATCATCCTGTTATATATTATATTTGATAAATTCGACAGATCACGTCTGATCAAAGAGTTATCAAAACATAACCTACTCCAATCATCTTTCGCCGCGCATAACTTACCTCCCTTCTGGAGTTCGCAAACTGGATCGCGGAGCACTGTTGCAGCAGGTCCGTGCATCGCCGTGCGCGTGTCAATTGTCGTAGCATCTTCGTCGGTCGTACCTCGACTGATCAGGCAAAGACGAATGAAGTCTTCTCAGCTGTTCTCAGCTTTCCCTTTCTCCAAGAAACATTTACAACTGTTTACAGCCGTTTATCAGCGTTGACGAAGATAAATAGAATTATCAGCTATCAGTTATCAAATAGAATCACGGTCGATTCACGTTCGATATTCTTTCTGTTTCCGACGAAACTACAAATTGTAAATAAGAAATACATGGAACTACAATTGCTGATTTGCCGGGTTCTTCACTGTTCTTCACCGATTAAAAACGACGCGCGACAATCAATGTGCGCATGTGTATCAGGGCACATGCTCTTGGTTGATAAAAGAATTTTTTTCTCGTTTATCATAATTATCATTGAGAGCGATTAAAAAATTATGCCGCGTCAGAAATTATGCGTATGCAGATTTTTATATTGCATTTTCTGGTGAAAAAGAAAACGCATAACATTTTTAAGAATTTTATTTTAAACTTAAATTATATAAAATTAAATTAATCATAATAATATTAAATGTAAAGTGATCTTTCTCATCTACTTGCTTTCTTTCTTTTCTTTTGAAAGATTGCTGTTATGAAAGACATTTAAACTGCAATGTTTACATACGTAATGATCATACGCTTTATTCTGTTTATTTTGCGACTCTATTAGATAACGAATTATTTTTATAACTTTAAATTCTGATTCGAATGTAGAGCGAAACGAGAATATTCACTTTCAAGAAAAATTTACAAATAAAAAATAAAATATGTAAAATGTAACGCATTTTGTATGTGCTAAATCATGTTTATAATGATTTGCTATCTCTAATCTATTCTCTAATAGTAATAAAAATCAATTTTTTCCTAATTATCTAATACAATTTTTTTTCTCGTTACACAATACACAGTTTCTATTTATCAAAGATAAGCTTCGTCAATAGTTACTTTCGCTATTTTAGTTACTGAACGTCTAATGGCCAATTTCTTCACCATCACATATATTTGGCAGATAACTTTATCCATAAGATACCTACCTTAATTCGTTTTCTTCACGTTTTTTAAAGTGTGTATCCGACAGATAAACTTATCTGCTACCCGAAGTAGCGGATATTTGATGGATATTGGTTTCAGTATACCCTGTGGTACCCTGGTATAACAAGAAAAAAGATTCAAGAGTATACGTAATCTCTACTATTTTTAAGAAAACACAAACAATAATGGATTTGTTAATTGTCGACATTAATATTTTTGAATCTGATGATGATAATGATGATCGAATCATAATCTTGTAATAAGAAGACCTTACACAATAAGAAACAAACCAAATAATTTTCAAGTGTGGGATGACACCGAATTTTTTGAACAATTTCGTTTAAAAAAGAATACAGTTCTTGAATTATTGCATGCAATTAAAGCTCGATTGTTAATACTCAAAAATAGGTATATATTGTATTTAATTAATATATTTAATTTATATTATTGTATTTAATAATTTGTTGTTAATTGAAAATTTTTTATGTATTTCTAGATCAAGATCATTAACACCGATTAATCAATTGTTATTAACATTAAGATTTTATGCCACGGGCAATTTTCTGCGTGTCTGTGGTGATTTTAGTGGTGTAAGTATTGCTATTGCTTCTCGGATAGTCGCAAAAGTATCCATGGTTATTGCTTCGTTATCGGGAACAATGATCAAAATGCCTCAATCTAATGAAGAAATTCGTACAATGCAATTGCACGGGCATTTTATGAAATATACAGATTTCCAAGAGTAACAGGATGCATCGATGAAACACGTACATATTAGAATACAATCTCCTGGTAAATTAAAACTATGAAATATAAACTATGATTGTAACAAAAAATATAAATTATGTAAAAATACTGAGAAAAATTTATCTTTTTTTTTAAGAATTTTTCATACCTTTATTTGAATTCTAAAATATAAAATTTTACATTTTGTAACTTCTAAAAAAACATTGAACTTTTTTTAGATTTTATCAAAAATTATAGATATTTATAGACAATTTTGAAAAGTGTTCCAATTTGTATAAAAGTATAAATAAAATAAATTACAAAGATTCTGAAAATAAATAAAAATTATGATAAATTATATGAAATATTACAAAAAATTTTTACCAGGAAGCATTGAAAATTTAAAAAAATATTGTATAATTATACAGTAAAACATTATAACATTGCATGGAAGTTGCAAAACATTTTTGCTATGCTGTAAGAAAATTTAAAAATTTTATTTAAAGCAATATTTATAATAAATATTTTTAGGAGGTGAACATGCAAAAGAGTTCAGAAATCGAAAAGGATTTTTTTGTCTTAATACTCAAGTAGTTTATCATAAAATGAGAATTATAGATATGTGAGTAGATGGCCTGGTTCTGTTCATGATGCAACAATCTTTCAACATAGTCAATTATGTCAAAGATTTGAGAAAGGCGAGTTTCATTCAGGAATCTTACCCAATCAGCACACAATATTTAAAAAATGTTTTTAAAAACATTTAAAACATTTTTAAAAACACTTATAAAAACGTTAAAAATAATGGGTTAAGTGCCCTTTTTTCATTAAAAAAATGTTTATTTTAACGTTAACAAAAATGTTTTTTTTAATATTATAAAAACATTTTTTAAATATTTAAAGAAAACGTTTATAAAACGTTAAAAACGTTTATAAAATATTTGGGATTTGGTCCGTCTTAAGGATTGGAACTCACGAGGAGGACGCATGGGGTGGCGAATAACACTTTCATTTTCTTATTAACACTTTTATTCCCCAAACGTTATTATATTACATTCTTCATACAACTAATTTTTGAATAAACTGTACTGAAAATTTACTTCCCCGAGCTAGTTCAACCTGTTCAAGGACCAACATTCTTCTCAGTGAAATTATATTTTGCAAAAATATTTTTATGTTTAGTTAACAATTTTCAAGTGTGGGAAAAACAATTATCTGAATCAATAAAAAAGGAAAAAAAGAGGCGCAAATTTTACCAAAACTGTAATTGATTTGTTAATCGATATAACATTAAAATATTAAAATATTGAAAAAATCGTTAAAAAAAAAAAATAATTGTTGAAAATTATTTGGTTTGATTCTTATTGTGTAAGGTCTTCTTATTACAAGATTATGATCATCACTATCATCAGATTAAAAAATATTAATGTCGACAATCAACAAATTCATTGTTGTTTGTGTTTTCTTAAAAATAGCAAAGATTACGTACTCTTGAATCTTTTTTCTTGTTATGTCAGGATACCGAAACCAATATCTGCCAAATATTTGGAGATACCGCTACTTCGAGTAACAGATAAGTTTATCTATCAGATACATACTTTATAAACGTGAAGAAAACGAATTCTGGGAGATATCTTATGGATAAAGTTATCTGCCAGATATTTGGAGATGAAGAAATCGGGCATTACCGCGGAGCGCGTACGTGCCGCTCATACTTTACATTAAGGTCGGTTCTTATTTCAAGATTCAGAAATTAAATGTCATGTATAAATATCCTTCAATATTCAATGATCCATGTATTTCTTCACATAATTATGTTTTTTATATAATAATTATTTAGGCCTTTCACATAAATAAGTTTCTTAGGGGGAATAAATAATTTAAATTTTAAAACATTAGTACTCTTTTATTGTCCATAATAAATATTTGTGTTTATATATATACATATATACTTACACATACATATGTATGATATATACACACACACACATACACACATAGGGCAAGTCATAAGAAATATCCAAACGGTCACATGTAGGTAGAGCAGATTAAACTAAGTCGAAAAGTACCATTTTGTGATATATGTACAATATATACTAATGTTAAAATGCACTGGAAAATTTCTAATAGCTTAAAATACAATTTTGTTTTGTATTAAATAATTTGATGTGATCTATTGTTTAACATGATAACGAATCAATCCTTAGCTTCTTGTTTATCTATCATATTGCAAGGTATTAATACTAGCTTAGGTATCATGCCACGTGGCGCTATGAATTGTTGCGTGCTTTGCGGCATGTTTTGGCCAGAGTATCGTACCTCTGCCTCTGTGACAAGCTTGCAGATGTGCATCTTGAGATCCGCTTGTACCTTAGGTGGCAATTTCTTCACCGTTTGCGCCATGCTGTCAAAAAATAAATCTATACTTTTGCTCTCGGGTGCCAGATAAATTGGCTCGAAATCGTTGTTACTCGATCCTTTTATAGGCGATGTGTTTGGTGATGGATTCATCACGAGAATAGAATCACCTGTGCTAGTATCATATGTGCTTGTATTGCTTTTCTTAAAGGAAGATTTCTTTATCTTATTGGAATTAGATGTTTTCAAGACGGACGGATGATCGGTCTTCAATCGTTTTGGACGTATTTTTCGATACTTTGACTGTATTTGCTGCACGTAATTGTCAAGATCCTTTTGCGTACAATTTTGTTCACTGCCTGATGCCACATCTTGATTGACAATCTGCATATCACTGTCTAATGTTTCTATCGTTTCGGGTACCAGTAAAACCGGATCGGCAGACGTCTCCTCAAGAACTTCCAGATATTCGCTATAGTCCTCGCTATTCCGGTCCTCCAACTGTTCTAAGAGACCCTCAGAGCTCACTTCACCCGAGTTTATCTCTTGTATATATTCCTTGGTCAGTTCTACACACTGTGGCTCGTAGTCCTCTTCGTACCTACCAAGATACTCTCAGTTGAGAAAATCAAGTTTAAGAAAAGCATCAAAATCGCCGAGTAGAGATCCTACAATCAAAGTCTAGCCAGTCAGTTTTGAGTAGTATATAAAAATCTGTCAACTCCTGAAAGAGAAAGAAAAAGAGATAAGAAAAAGATAAAAGAAAATAAAAAACTCTTATTCTTAATAATGTGAATATATCATGTAATATATATCCTTCTTATTAAAATTTTGATAAAATTAGTTCACAGCCAGACTCCAATTGTAGGATCTCTATCATCAGGTAGATGTAGATGTTCCTTACGGGTATTTTATGAAACTTAGGTGATCCTCGAAGATCCATTTTTTTCTTCTTACACCCTCTTCCGATTTGTTCTTGCATTTCAATATACGACAGTAGGTGTCCCTAAGATTCTTCCATTTAAGTCTGACCCATGTAGCTACAATAGACAATATTGAGCAACATCAGCAAAGATATGCATAAAAATAATTTAGACACAAAGACTACATTCTTTATTGCATTCATAGCAAGCATCACTGGAAACATCATTTCATCTTTGTTGCTCATCAAATTTTTAACAAAAACAAATGTTGTTTACAAGTGCTGTAAATGCTAAAGTAAACACAGCCAAAACAAAAATAAAGTCATAAGACTTTTTAAAGATATTTATATAAAAGTTTTTAATATACCCTTAGACATCTTATAATATGATTTTGAGCTTTATCTGGAAAGCAACATAAAGACTTACGGTCCAGTCCAAGCTCATCTGCGATGCGTTTCCAAACTTTTTGCTTAAACTCCTGCAACTTCACTGGCAGACCTTTCACTTCAGTGCAGTATAGCACCGGGTGTTGCTTGATCGCCTCTATGATGTTCAGAGAGATCTGATAAGAATCCGGTGGCACTGTCATCTCGCAATCAAATTGTGCGCTCCACCTACAAAAAAAAAGATATCTTTACTATAATATTCTGATCCGTCTCGCGATCGCTTTCGTATTCCCGCCCGAGCTCTGATCTCGTCGCCAGCAATGATGGCACGATGACGACGTCGACGACAACATTATCGCAACATCGCGCGTAAGAATTCATCGAAACGTTTCGTCGCGCTGCGTTTCGATGTGCGTGCGTCGTTACGACTTCTAATTGCGCGCGCGTATGTCGCAAAATCGCTCGATATGGATGAGACGTGAAAGATCGCGCGATGCGACGGACCGTCGCAAGTAGTGATACCTCGCAATTCAGCGAAAATCGCTCGACAACGAGGAAAGTCCACCACAGTCCACCAACGAATTGCCAACGAATGACCGCCAACGAGATCGAGGAAACGGTTGCCAGAGCGATGCCGGCAACGAATTTGCTCAGATGGCGCGCACTTCCGTCGCCGAGCCAATGCACTTCCGGCAGTCTCTCCCTAGACTGCGTTCAGAAATTCACTGCCAGCACTGAAAATTTATAGTATACGTAACGTGAACTATAGATTTTCAGTGCTGGCAGTGTATGTCGGAACTGTGATCGGAATGTAGATCTACATAAAACAAGTTTTGGTTGCCTAAAGTTGGAAATGCGCGGTAATGCGAATCTGTTTATGAAATATAAGGATATGCGAGTCTATGTGAAATATAAGAACTGAGAATATCTTATATCAAGTTACTGTTTGATAAATAACTCAAAAATAATAGATCGTAGATATTAGTATTGATTATTACAAAAGTCTTAAATGAAAATTATCTCTCGGAACAATAATTATGTTTCTATTTGCATCCTAAGGTGAAGTATAATGTCATCGTTCAATTATTTCAGGACCCACTTGATATTTACGAAAATTTGCCGATCGTCTTTTTGTGGCAGTGGTTCCGATTTGACTGCCATTTATTCAGTTTTCTGTAGAGTGAGAATCAATGGATCAGAGGATCTGCAGTGCCATAAGGGATCTATCATGTAAATATACATATATATAATATATACGTATACAATATAATCTGTATAATTATATATTATTGTATTTTTCATTGCAGCAAAAAACGTAGACGTTATGAGTGAAGTGATCGAATCGGCAAAACCACCAGCAATAGAAGAGGATGCAAAAATAACAACCGTGCCGATGCAAAAAAATAAAGTGATACGTAAAGTAAGTACAATGCATCTTAATATAATTGTTCATTTGTTCCATCCCACTCATTCATCTGTTCGCACGCACACATACATACAATTATAATCGTGAGTGTATTCAAGTTTGGGAGGAGGGGGGGGGGGAGAAATGAGCAGTTATGAATTCTGTTATTATATAAACAGCAACCTTTTATATTAAAAAATTGCTTTTTTTTATACTTTAGAGTTTAGAATGTCTCCTGAATCCTAATTTTGAATGAAGAAAAATTATTAGATTTTGTATATCATATTTTTTATTTTTATTTTTTTCCTGAAGAAGATAAAATACAACTTTAAAATAAAAAATGCAGTTCTTTAATGTAACATTGTTATTATTATTACATATAAAATATTCGAGATCATTTTTCTAAGAAAACAAATTTAAAAGAATTCAAAAGAATATTAGGTGGGAAAGGTCTCCTGTATGAGAAGTATTATTGTTAAATATGAAAATGTGATATTAAACTAAAGTTAAATAAAAATAAATGGTGGAATGACAAAAGGGAAAAAAATTTAATAAAAATTACAAAATTAAAGAATTGTGCAACAATTTTTTTTCAAAGTGGGGTTCAGGTTTAACATTCATTTCAATATTTTATGTAATAAAAAATTACTCAGAATTAAAATTAAAGTAATATGTTTTTATAAAAATTATTTTTTTAGAAAGTAAAACATTCGATACGTCGAGTGGTACAAAAGAAACGACAAAGGCTGAAGCATATTGATAGAGTAAATGCACAGTCCACATCTTGTGTACCTACACAACCAGTATATCATGCACTTGCACAATCTATACAAGATGTATCCGGGCAACCCGTGCAACATGCATGCACACAGCTAGTGTACCAAACACCTGCACAATCCATACAAGATGTATCTGAGCAACTCTTGCAACATGCACCCACACAGTCAGTATACTGTGAACCTGCACAATCCGTACAACATGCACCAGCACAACCATTGTACTATGAATCTGCACAATCTGTACAACATGCATCTGCGCAACCCATGCAACATGCATTTGCGCAACCCATGCAACATGCATTTG
Organism: Solenopsis invicta; assembly: GCF_016802725.1. Lineage (NCBI taxonomy): Eukaryota > Metazoa > Arthropoda > Insecta > Hymenoptera > Formicidae > Solenopsis > Solenopsis invicta. The sequence continues at coordinate 2,486,648 of NC_052667.1, forward strand.
CGCAACCCATACAACATGCATCTGCTCAACCCATACAACATACACCAGCACAATCAGTGTACCACGTACCTGTACAGCCAGTGTATCATGCACCTGTACAATCTACAACATCCGCTCAATCTGTACAACGAACACCCACACAGCCCATGTACTGTGTACCTCTGTATTATGCACCTGCAGGTCCACCAGGAAATATGCCTGCATCTCTACTAGGATACCTGATGTGGCAGTGATACTGGGTAAATCACTACATGAGAAGACTACATTAAGAGATATTTTATTAAAAATAAGAACATATAAAAACTAAAAACATGTAAAAACTAAAAATAGTATTAATAAAAATATATAAAAATTTTTCTTAGTTTTAAAATGTGAAAAAAGAAGAAAGAGAGAGGTGTTTATATGATATATGATTAGACGACTTAAATCGTTATAAACAATTTTTTTTAATTTTTTCCACGCCAGTATTTATTATAAAGAAAGTATTTTTAAATTTTGTTTAAGAAGATTAAAAGATAAAGATGAACAAGTCATGTTATAATTTCCTCCACTTTTTTAAATTTGAGAACTTTCTGATCGTTGTCACGAGATGTCAGTTTTAGTCAGAACGCTCGAAAGATCTTTTATCTCTCATCTTGATTAGTTCATGATTCTTACATGTGTATGTGTTATATCGTAACTTCACTAGGTATTTCGAAGGTTAGAATTTTTCGGAGAAATTTGTGATTTTAAAAAAAAACAAAGCGATGGCACATATTCCTTCGGAGCTCATATCGCATCAACAAAAAGTGTGCAGACTATACAAACGCGCTATGCGTTGTATGCAGGATTGGATTCATAATGTGCACGATCGCAGGTACTTGACTGGGAGTAACATTCACCGATTAATTAACAATTAATTCAAGAGATAAAATCGTTTAAAGTAAAATTTTTAACTGAAAAACTCGTTGCTCTTAACTTAATCTTTTTTCCTAAATGTCAATTAATAAATCTATTAATAATTCATATTAATAAAATAGTACAATTATCACTCCATAATCACTAATTAATACAATTGACAGAATAGCTAACAGCAAACTTCTAAGTTGTACAATTTATTATTCTTAAGGTTATGCTTTTTTTATGTGTCAAATGATAATAAATAGTTCTATTCATAATATGAAATAATATAGATGTTAGTTAATAAGTTAATTATTGATTAATTAAATTGATGAAATTGCTAATTTCAAGTATATAGTATATAATTTATCGTTCTTAATCCTATCTTTCACTCTGCATCAAGTTGGAAGTAACTATTAATTTTATTTGTATTAACAAAATATTATAAATTTTATTTGATAAGTTAAACTAATGTTATTCAAGATTTATAATTTTGACTTGTCACATTTATCAACTTTTATCACATTTATTGCCTTTCTCCTAATGGAAATGGAAAAAGAAAGGCAATAAACATAAATGCTGATACAGTTCAAGTCAATGTCTAATATTACAAATTTTGAACTTTGTTGAGTTAAAATAAATCAAAATTTTGTGAAAATTACCTTGATAGGAATCAATTTAAACCAATTAATGTCACACTAGAAAAAAAGGACAGCATAAACATGACTAACATGAAAAATCTCGATCTATTTGTGAGAAATAATTGTAGAAATGTTTCTGTAGTAAGGAATATGATGAAGTTAATGACAATCAATTACCATAATGACATTTCAATTATAATTTTTTGACAGATACGAAGCTGCATTATTGCGAGAGCGTTTTGACAAGAATAAAGACATAAAAGACTTTCGTTATGCAAAGCATCTGCTGGAGGAAGGGGAGAAAGAGCTCTTTTCCAAGCTGCATTATCAACCAATAACATTCGCCAATTCGGCCACGGGATCAGCATACGGCCGGGAGGCCAAAATTGAGGACTGGGTCTTGGATTATTGGCATCCTATAGAGAAGGCTATGTATCCCAAATACTTTGCGCGTCGTGAGCAGATGAAGGACGAGTATGAAAAGTGGTACTATGAGACCTATCCAGAAGAGAAGAAAAAGCTTGACAGTCACTAGATTCCAATGAATTATATGTGTATTGTATCAATGCGATAATCACTTGTAGATAATATTGTAATATATAATGTATATTATTAAAATACATAAGTATCTGCTATCTGTTCCATAATCCTGCATATAAAGGATGTTAAAAAACTATTCAGCATTTATATGGTAATAATACACATCATACTGAGTAAAAAAATTTTAGTAAACATAGGTTGAAGTCAACCGTTCCCGAGATATAAACATTTTTGACGCCGTACAATAGAAACAGGTTTATTAGCATGACTATACAAAAAATGCGTAACTGCCATTTCTTGTATAGAATAATATGCTAGCATTTTAAGCACTGCATCTTATACTGTATAAATCACCAAATATATAAATCAACTGTTGATGACAACTGACTGATTACCCATGAAGTCTGCTATGAAATATGGTAATTGAACGAGGACTGAATGGTTCTTTTTAATACACTGTGTGTGTGTGTGTGTGTGTGTGTGTGTATATATATATATATATTTTTTTTATTTATGTGAATTAAAGCAGGAACTTTGTTTCATATGTGTTTATTATGTAATTTGAATACATAGCAAGCAACCTAGCATATTTCTATCAATAATTTAATTCATTATACATTCAACACATGTAATACTAACCTAGCACAAAGTAACATATATGGTTCGAAATCTTCGCGAATCATCTTGTTTAAAATCTCCCTTTTAACACGAGGTTAAGGTACAGTAAGAAATTATTGCGCTTGGACGTTTGTAATTTAAGGTCGTCGTCGTGACGCTGACGGACGAACAGTGTACAATTTGTTTGTTTATTCGACTTTGCAAAAAAAAACAAGATACCGTGAAATTAAGTTCCATGATACTTCCATTTGCCTAATTCAATATTTTAGCAGCAAAGCTTTTTTTACTGCTAAAATATATAAATTCGTTCGTGTCATAATACAATTATGACTATCTAAATATAAATATCCAGAGTAATTTTTAAGTATTCTAAGATTTTAAGGGGTGATTCCTTACATAATAATATATAATTCAAGATGAAAATTTTATATTACCATGCCTGAAACGTCTCAGTTTCAAAGATACAAGTCCAAGACATTCTTTTTTCAAAAATATTAAGAGATTAATGAGTTATTTCCATGTCTTGATTGTATCTTAGTTATTAGCAGGCATTAACAATGAATCAAGACATGAAGACAATTCATAAACTTTTTAGTATTCTTAAATACATTAAATAAAAGCCTTAAGCAAAATTTTTTTCTCGAAAATGGTTTATTCAATCAAAAATAATATAAAGATGTTTTTGTGCTGATTTTTACTCCATTTATCATAAAAACTTCAAATTTGAAAACATTAATTTCTTCGCAAAAAAATAAAGTTTGACTCAGGATGAACCTATATATTTTTGAAACATGCACAAAATTTCACCAATGTAACTCGAGTGATTAAAAAATTTTTAGAAAAATAACATTTAGAAAAAAGATTTTTTTCAACTTTAGCACTTTGCATCTTCAAGACTAAATCATTTTGAACATACAGTCATATGAAATTTCCATTTTAATGTGAGAAATCACCTCTTTTAGTATACTTAAGGACAACTCTGCATATGTGTACAATCTGGATATTTACGATCGAAGGTTACACATACGTTGCTATAGAAACGATGATTCAGTGGACTAAATCTAAAGTCGCCAATGAGTTTGTATTGTCCTGCATCGCCCGTGGATATTTATCTAACGCGCGATTCAATTGACGTTCTTGCGTACAGTATATTGAACTTTTTTTTCCCTTACTAACTTTAAAGTATTAGAAACGTAAAATCTTCCAGTGCTCAAAAGATTCAGAATGTAAGAAGTTTTTACGTCCAATTTACAAATAAGTTTTGGCATACATCCTGAAATATTACGTGAACGTCACAGAAATTATTATCACTTCTACAATTTCATCATCTTAATCAAAAATAATAGTATCGATCACTTATGTGCTAAAAATTATGAATTGTAATAGGTGTATATATATATAGTATTTTTAGAGTATTATATATATATATATATATATATATAAATAAAATATATGAACAAATGTTTTTACCTATGTTACAATTCTTCAACATTGATAGATTCGATTTCGGAATGAAATAAAAAAAAATGTAGAATCGCTTGTGCTTTTATGAGAGAATTTATGCGTCATAAGTCACTTACGACGTGATGCTATTCACATGACATATACGAAATTTCAGCATTTATTATTCGCGGTAAATTAAAATCTGTAACAAGGTAAAATTATGTGCTACATTAATAAATATGATTTCAGAGTTTTTTAGCTATATCCAGCTTGCAGAATTCTTTTAATGATCACATCAGAATATCTTCATAACAAAAAGCAAGAGATTATACATGAAAAAAATTATAATAATAAATCGATCACTCAAATCAAAGTTGCGATTTGATTACATCGTTTCCTAGTTTCTTATCTATCTCAATCTTTTCACTTTTTATTAGGACATAATGCCTCTTTCAGTTTCTATTCTCTACCTTTCATTTTCTTGTCTCCATCAAATTCTTCTCAATCTCAATGATATCGTTTTGCTATTACATAGATCGGAAGTCAATGGTTACGTGATTAAACTACGTTACACTAACTGGTGGGCGGAGGTGGTGGCGGTGGTTGTGCTAGTAACGTCGGCAGCGTATTCAGGTCAATCCCGGGTGGTGCGGGAGTTTGTTGTTGAGGAGGGGGTGGGACCGGAGCAGCCGGTGGCCAGCCACCCATCTGTTGAGGCTGCCAGCCACCAGGGAATCCTGGGGGCGGCGCCGTGCCCGGAGGTGGTGGCCGCATCGGTCCCTGCTGACCCTGCTGCCACGGTGGTATACCCATTCCGGGTGGTGGAATCTGCGTAGGTGGCATTTGACCTGGTGGCGGCGGTTGGTTGTTGCCAGCCATCCACGGCATTAACGGCGGAATGTTGGGTTGCGTAGTGGAACCAGGTGGTGGTGGTGGTGGCTGCATCACGCCCGGTGGCGGTGGCATGCTCACCGGCGGTTGCCACTGCATGTTCATATTATTCATTCCTTCGCCTCCCTGACTCCACGGTGGTGGTGCCATACTCGGCGGTGGCATCATCGGGCCGCCCTGCATCATCTGCGGCGGCGGATGTGCCGGAGCAGCCATCAACGCGCGAGGTGGCTGTTGCCTAGAAAGAACAAACGATTATTGTGTCCAATTTAGATCGAAAAAAAGAATGTAGAGATTGAGAAAACGAGAAGAAATAGATAAAGAAAAATGATTGTACCTGTCAAAAAGTCCAGGATAATTAGGATTGGGATTCTGTCTATTTTGTCCAGTTTTTGATCTGTCTGGTGGTGGACCCTCTCCCAATTCCGCCATGAGCGACATATACTCCTCATCTATCTTGGCTTTGTCTCCAGCTTGACCCATTCCCCCCATTCCAGCGGCTGCTGGCCCTCCCTGGCCAGGTCTCTTTGATCTACAATCTCGAGCAATATGTCCTGCACCGCCACAACTTGAACACACTATGTTGTTTGTCACATTTGGTTTATCAGGACACTAAAATACCATCAACGATTACATTAGTTAGAAAAAAGAAAGATCTTTTTAATAAAATATTTGTGTAATTTTCACACACCAGCCAAGATTTGTGATCTGAAGCGCCGCAATTGGTACAACGAGGTCCGTCATTCTCGCGCAATGTCCCGTTCAATAAAGCCAACTCGCGTAACTGATTACGTCTCAAGTCATTTTGACCTTCTGGCACTTCCACTCCTTGTCGAATAATCTCATGAATCTATACACATGAATCCAATTGCACTGGTTATTATGTTTGTTATATTCCTTATTATTATATACTTTAAATTAAAATTCAATTAATTTAATAATGCTCTTTCTGTATGTGGTACCATAATTATCCTTTATGCTCATATAATTTCTAATAAGAAACAGAATATAAAAAAATTAATACATACTCGTTCCACAGCTTTCTTAACAGCATCTAAATTATTTGCGGTAATATATGCATGCAAAGGTTCATCCTCGCCCGGTAAAGGCTGTCCATCTTTTCTGCCTACTTTCCCCTCCTTCACAGAACCCTTTCCACGAATTATAATCTTTGCGCCAGTTTCTTTTTCCATAGCTAAACAATTTTAAAACAATACATAGAAAAATTAAGATTTCTAGTTGTGCACATTATGTAATTTATCGATGATCGCTTGTAAAATATGCAGTTTGTAATGCTTACATTTTAGAGTATTTCCACGCGGTCCAATAAGCAAACCAACAAAATTTATATCAGGATGCTCTTCCTGAGGAATCATTACTTTATCATGAACTCGTATTATTGGTGGTCTGGAAAAAAAGTAAACATAAATATTAAAAAATAAACGAATACTCGTTAAATATTTTAAAATGTTATTTGTATTAAAAGTACATATCTTTACGACTCACTTATAATCTGGTGGTGGCTTAAATTCTGGATTGATCTTAAGGATCTTCTGAATCAGATTATGACGTTCTTCCTCTAATTTACGTCTTGTACGATATTCTCTCGTGTTCAACCGTTTACCATCACTACTGTAAATGGGCTCTGGAGATGGGGATCTGAAAAATAAAAAAAATAAACCATATCAAGATATAAATTTTTATCAAGATGGTACTAGCGTATAAGCAACCTGACCCTACTATGACTGTATGAATATAAAAGTGGGGAAGAACCGTAGATTTAGAGCAGAGTTATGCGTTATATAGATCATGATAAAAAAACTCTGATAAATAAACTATTGTTATAAAATCTTTCTGTTATGGTGCTGCAATATTATTTAGTTTCTCTGTAAACATAATATTATCTGACAAATTTAATCTTTTATAAAATTATAAAATTTCTATTGTAAATTATGAATTGAAAAAATATTATTTTGCATTTAAAATTTTATCTACAATATTAAAAGAACTATATAACATAAAGAAAATATAAAATAACATTCAATAATTTTGTTTCAATAACAGTAATATGTGATTGATAGGTGATAACATTAAGATATGTCCAACTACAAATGTACTAAAGAATTCATTGCATGATTGTATCAGTTTGCTTATGTAATCACAGTTGCACTTTTAGAAATTATGAAAAGACTGTGTGTCATAGAATTTCCCAACAGGAGGTATCGAAATAAAGAATAGAAAAATTGTCGCTGCCGAATATAGCATAGCTATATATTTAGTATTCTATAGTAGGCAACCACTGGAAGACTGCGCGTTTGTGCACGGCAGATATCGGTATGATGTCAGCTGCTAAGACAGATCCTGTGATTATTAAGAAATAATCTTTTGGATTAGTTATAAATGCAATTGGCGTAAAATCTTACTACGTATTAACGGAAACACAATGACATAAAAATAATGGTTCCAGCTAAAATTGGAAAAAGTTAAACCTATTGGAATAAATTAATTTATTAGAAAAAGTATATAGTTTATTATTTAAGACCTGTACCTGAAAGTAACGTTAAATTCTTTGTTACAATATTGCGATACGAATGAGAATTTCAGAATGATAGATAAACCGATATTTTCCTGAAATCTGCTCATTAAGATTGTAATTAGCAACAGATATTGGCAAGTTGATTAATGATCTTCCTATTGGCAATCAAGATTATTATAACAATTTTAACACATGCCGTGCAAATCACGGCAGCCTGAATAAAGGGGCAGAATCTTACTCAAGATGACCCATGCATAAAATAGATTCTTAGTGAAATATTGAATAATGTAAAATGTCTGGTTGCTAACACTGCATAACTTTTAAATGATTACTAGAAAGAGATTACGATAGGTCACCTCAGAGTTATTCTATGTGTGCAAAAATGTATCTATACAAGACATATGAACTAGAATACCCACTGTTCTCTTTAAACACTGCTACTGACAGTTCATTATATGCCAAATCTATTACGAGATATTATCTCACATACTAATTCTCAATTTTGAAAAAGATACTCAATATTTAACCCCTTGAGTGTGAAGTGACGTGTATAGACGTCATAGACTAAGACTTGGAGTGTGAATGATGTCTATAGATATCATAAAAATTAATCATTTTTTTTTAGAAATATTAAAATTGCCCAAAATTGTCTGATTTTTTTAAAACAAGGATTTCAAATTTCAAGTAAAAAATTTAAAACTTATTAATTCAAAATGACAGCTTTAAGAGTCAGAAAATTTTCAAATTCTAATTTTATGAGACAATTGCAATAAATTCTTATAAATAGCTAGAAGGCAACACGAGTATGTAAATTTAAAATTTCTACATTTACTTTTGAAAATCCAATATAAAAATTCAACGTGAAAATTTAATGTTTTACAAATTTTATTAATGTTTTTTTTTGTATTTAAAATGCTATTTAAAAGATTTATAATTTTAACATCCAATTCATAACCAGCAACTTCAAAATTGCACTAAAACTATACATACAAAGATATAAAAGTACAAAAACATTTTGCAAAATTTTCTGCCATACTTTCACCATTTTAAAATATATTATGTTATAACATGAAATTCGTATTTAATAACCTCAGAAACATTATGAAACAAAGGTGCACAAAATAAAAATACAATTTCTTAATATGGATTTTGTGTCATATTAAACTCTATGATCTTTATCTGCTCAAGGGGTTAACAGCGCTGTAGCAATGTTTAGTAAAAAATAAGATATTAGAAAAGATTAATTAGGGCAAACCAATACTATCAAAATTCATCTTCTGTTGTTGCGTGGGGGCTCTAATCAAGCCCGACCGTTTTTCAAATGGACATTTGGTATTCCCACACTAACTGAACCTGAGCCACAGAGATATCTTTTAAGGCTCCTGTATTATAGGTCGCTGTATGTTCAGTAGATAGGTATTTGTAGATATGTAATGTTCATTTTTGGTATGTAAGTTTCTTTCAAACCTTTCCTCGGGGTTAAGCGGAATTCCAAGATCTCCAGTGCGTAGCTTCCTGCTGATTTCCTCAATCTGCAGCTGAACTGTAAACCAACGGGTTAGAGGGGGCGGAAACCCCAACAGTTAGATATTGCCAATTTGCCGTATACATTCTATAAAATAAGTCTCAGAAAAGTAATAAATATTGTGTGCACATATATTTTAAATCTTGATTACTTTTAAAGTCAAAAGCTTGCAACGCTTAATGTGACTTATCAGTAGTTCTAAAAAATTAAGATGTATTACTTCTAAAATATGCAATTTAAATGATGTATAATACAGTTTATACAGTTTATTTAATAAAATTTCATGGTATTGAAAATGCATCGATGGTCAGATTATAGTTATTCAGCAAAATTGGCAATCCCTTTTGCCAAATTTGATGATTTTATAGTTCTCAAGAAGTCCTAATGCTTACCTCCAAGAATTTTGAATTTTTATTGATATATACACATTATCATACTTACATCATTCATAGCCATCTACTCTTATAAATTAGGTTTTAGAAACTTATGTACAGAAGCAAAAGTATTTGAAATGGTTCCCTAGCCATATGTACTAACGTACTAAAAGAGATACATTGTATCCATTGTACAAAAGAAACTTACAGAGATAAGCCCTCTCCTGTTCAGGAGTCAGATTTGTCGGTAGTACTGTTGGCATCCCTGGTATAAATGTTTTGTCATGTTCGCTACCACTCCATCTAGTCTTTTTCCTCTTCCTACGTTCTCCATCTTTCGATTCTTTATCCTGTTTACAATCACCTGAAAAAAATTATACAAATTAATAAATTGATAATTCATAAATACTTTATACTATTACATAAAAATAATACTATAAAACTTTATTTTTTAATTCCAAAATGTTCTTAAAACTTAAATTTTTTTCAAAATTCTTATATTTTGAAAAAAATTTAAGGTTGCAATTAAGCTACTTAAAATTCTCTTTCTCATAAAATGCTATTTTAGACAGTTATTTAAAGAAAATTACATGATAAAAATTTGAAAAACTAGCAGAAAAGCTTTTATTCATAAATGCATTCTTAAAATTTCAAGTTCTTATTCTCATATGAAAAGATTGCAGAACATCTTTAATATTATTCCCATAAACAATTAACTTTCCTAGAACATTCTCTAATGCCAATTTTTATTAATGTGAATTAATTTTGATCTCAGTTTCATTTACTCTTTATCTTTTCTAATTCATAAAAAAACTAAAAAAAGATAACATAAGTTAAAGAGATCAACATTAATCTACATTGATGAAAAATTGACATTAGTCTTCTCACTCTCACTATCACCAAAATGGAAAGCATTACTCACACTTTCACAAAACAAATTAGATTTTTTGTAGCTACGTTATCGTTATATCTTTTACTTTTAAAATAAGTGTACAATGAGAAGATGGTTTAACAACAAAAAATTCAACAGGTGATTATAATAAAACAATTGTACAAACATTGGGAAGGAAAAATATTAAGGAGTACATTCTGAGATAATCTTTACAACAGAGGTTCCAACGTTTATGTAATCGTTTTGTTACAATAATTTGTCTTTATCGCTCATCTCCTTTCTATTTAACTCCTTATCTCTACTAAAGTTTTTATGTTACTTATGTCTCCTCTTTTTCTAATTATACAAAAAATTCATTTTAAGCACAGAAACAACATAACGTAGCTACGAAGAACCCAATTTGTTCCGTAAACGTACGAGAAACGTTTTCTGCCTCCTGCGATATGCAGAGAAAGGAGAGGTGGAGACGCGCTTACCATCCGCTTCCCGCTTTCGAGTCGGTGGTACGGCGTTCGCCGTGTTCACGTTCATCTGTGTACCGTTCGCGATCGCCGCACTCACCGCGGCGGCGGCTGCGGCCGCCGCGGCTGCAACTGCAGCCGAGTTCGCGCTCGCGGCATTTTGCTGTTGCTGCTGTTGTTGCTGTGCGTTCTGCAGGTAGCTCGGATTCAACAGCGATGTGAAATTTCGCGATTGATTCATAGCTGTCTGAGGTAGCGACGCCGTGCCGGGCGTCACGTTCGCGTCCACCAAGAATCACAACACTAATAAATGACGGCTCTGGATGACCAGTCGACGCCCCAATTGGCCCCAAATGCCCCAATGCGCCCCAACAACGACGGACGACGGGCGTAGCGACCACGGGTTCACGTACTGAGAAAATGGCGAAACCCCCGCCGATTTGCGACTTGCGAGAACACCACGGTTGTTAACACACCTCCATATTCCGACGTATCGCGGCCGGACGTTCGCCGCCTATCACCCTCCGGGCGCATTAGCAATGGACACGCCGATTGGCGCGCTCGCGTCAACCGAGCCAATTGCAGCGCCGGCAGATGGCGCGACAAGCGAACTAATTTAGAGTATCTGTAATAAGAGTTAGTCAAAGTAATAATGATTTTTGATTGGTTGCCTAAATCCGCCATATGTAACAAACAAGCAACCGCGAATTTAAAATTTAACATTCAAAGGAACAATCATTCATTAAAACGGTGCTATTAAATTGATTGGCCAATTAAACTTAAGAATAGTCAACTGCAAAATTTAAAATTGATCGTATTATTTTGCTTTCCTTATCCATTTTCCGCAAATTCTAATTTATTTATGTAAAATATAAGATTTTAATAATTAAGTAATTTTTTAACTAAAATAATTACAAAATTATATTAGAAATATATAAGTTTTGCAGTTATTAATTTATAAATTTAATCGGTTGATTAGATTAATTGGAATCGCGGAATTTAGTATTCAGTATTTAATTAAATGAAAAAAGATTAAAAATTTTGCTTTAAACAATTCCGTTTAAATTAATTACTAATTAAAATAATCGATTGAAATCGCCGTTTTAGGTGTGATATACCCGAATATTAACATTTATTTGAAATGGAAGTTAATTTACATTGATAAAAGTGTGGACTTAAAAGAGATATTTCAAAAGAATATTTCGGAATATTTTCGAGATAAATGCAATTTTGCTCCACAAAAACTTCATTTGCATATAATACGATTGATCAATCGATGAATTAAAAAACTCGCTTTATCCTCAGCTGCGATTGGCCGACGATTCGCTTGCCCAGCTGAATCACATTTTCCCATGCGCGATACAGCGAATGGGACTACAACGGACGGCGCGATCGTTCGTTGGGTGTTCATTGGATGAATTGGATCCTGGAGTATTGTGATGTAACGCTATGTACATACGTACAAAACACTATGCTGAGGCATATTGACGCCGGCGGGGTACGGGAGTAGCAGCGGCGGCGAACGCAGGTGATCGCTACGGGCATCATGTGCGGAGCCTTGCGGCCGTAGTCGTGGAGTATCTTCTGAGGGAAATCGGCGAGCGTTTCTTCGCTCTTTTTCTCTCTCTTTCTCTCTCTCTCTCTGTCTCTCCTTCGGTGATGCACCGCTACCGCGTGTTGTGCCGTTATCGACGATAGTGCAATGATGAGTACGACGAGGATGATGCCACGCGACATTCGCCGACAGTGAACTCGGCAACGTGGACGACAGCAGCAACAGCAACACAACGACAACGACGACGACGACGACGACGACGACGACGACGACGACGACGACGACGATGATGATGCCAGTGACGCCGCGAGTGCGGGATCGTGTGCAACGTGATACTCCTGTCGCAGTTTGAACAGCCGCACGCGATCTACATCGTGTGCGTCGTCTTCACGGTCTTCACGTTCGAACGGACTTCTCCGTGTTTTCTTCCGCTCCTCTGCGCGATTGGGACGTCGTCGTTGAGACGCCGGACGAGGCGGTGATCCCGGGCGCAATGGCAGCTCACAAAACTGGTGGGCAGAGCGCTCGTAAGAAAGTACAGGTATATAATCTCATTGCTCTAACAGATCCGTGATTCTCGCCTCGCGAGAAACTTGCTGAACCTCTCGGCTGATGTTGTATGAAAGCATACCTTCTTACAATCTTATAGATTTGTATCATGATAACACATTGTATATAATAATATTTTGTTTCTTGTGCTAAGAATTAGATTTATAAATACTAGATGAATTTTGCTTCTTTGACATTAATTTACAGTGTTTGATTACACTAAATCTTTATTTCTCTCTCTTGAATTAAATTTAAAAAAAAATCAAAATTATAATGTATTTTTGTAAGAATGTTTGACTGCATTCATTGAACATTAATAAGGTTGATTCTGTTGATTTCCTACAAGAAGTGTAATGAAAGGGGCTATGTTAATTTACAGCAAATCACTTTTTATGTAAAGGTATCTATGGTGATAAGAGACGAGGTGGAGAAGCAACACAGGGCTGGTGTTAATTCCTTACAGTATGACCCAGCTCTGCACAGGCTATATTCTGCTGGCAGAGACAGCATTATAAGGATATGGAATTGCAGGACCATGAAGGAGCCTTATATCCAATCTATGGAACATCATACGGATTGGGTTAATGATATAGTGCTATGTTGTAATGGCAAAAATCGTAAGTGCACACTTAGATAAAATATTCTTAATAAATTGTTGTAATATATTTTAAAATTACACATACATAATATAAATAAATATAGATTTTAAAATATATATTCTACTACATGAATATATTGCCTATATTAAATGTATAATGTTGTTTGGTTTTTAACTTCAACTTCAATATACTAATCATCAACAATCTGTACAGTTATATCAGCAAGTTCCGACACCACTGTCAAAGTATGGAATGCGCATAAAGGCTTCTGTATGTCTACCCTGCGCACACACAAGGATTATGTCAAAGCATTAGCATATGCCAAAGATAGAGAGCAAGTTGCTAGTGCGGGTCTGGACAAGTCGATATTTCTCTGGGACGTTAACACATTAACTGCTCTCACAGCGAGTAATAATACAGTCACAAGTATGTAATTTGTGCATCTTTGGTCGTTGTTGCGCATATCTTTTTGTATGTGATTAATGTGCTCAAAATTTTGCTCTCGTTACAGCGTCGTCTCTGAGTGGAAACAGAGACTCTATATACAGCCTTGCCATGAATCAGATCGGCACGGTTGTTGTGAGCGGTAGCACGGAGAAAGTCCTTCGAGTGTGGGATCCACGATTTTGTACCAAACTCATGAAACTTCGTGGTCACACAGACAATATTAAAGCGTTAGTCCTGAACAGAGATGGGACGCAGTGCTTATCAGCGAGTTCCGATGGCACTATTAAATTGTGGTCGCTCGGCCAACAGAGATGCGTGCAAACGTATAGAGTTCACAAAGAAGGAGTTTGGGCATTATTGGTAATTGCATGTATAATTACATATAAAAGTTCTTCATTACTTTAATCATTACTATAAAATATTAAAATCTGATGTGTTTTAGGCAACGGATAATTTTAGCCATGTAATATCTGGAGGCAGGGATAAGAGAGTAGTAATAACAGAATTAAGTTATGCAGAGAGATATACAGTTATTTGCGAGGAAAAGGCACCAATACTCAAAATGGCTATGACGCCGGATCAATCTAGTATTTGGGTTGCTACCAGCGAATCAACCATTAATAATTGGGTAAATAAAGTTTTGTAATGTTAAAAGGATATTAAAGTCAGTATTACCGATTTACTTTAAGTATCTTTGGAGTATGAAAAAGAACATAAACTGTAAAGAACTTTTTCTGTTATTTCAGCCAGTAAGCCAAAAGGATTGGCAAGAGTTAGGAATTGGAGATTATTGCGATTCCGCGAGTAATATTTTAAGGAACACCGAACCTGCACAGAAAATATTAGGTGGTCCTGCCATAAGACATTATCACATATTGAATGACAAAAGACACGTTTTAACAAAGGATACAGAAGAGAATGTTGCATTATATGATGTATTAAAGGCGTGTAAAATAGAAGATTTAGGCAGAGTTGATTTTGAGCAGGAGTGTAAAAAGAGAAACAAAATGGTGTATGTTCCAAATTGGTTTAATGTCGATCTCAAAACAGGGGTATGTGTTCGTTTTTTCGACGACTCAATGGTTCCCGAGAATTAAATTTTAAATGTTTTTTTTTTTTTATTTTTATTGCAGATGCTAACTATACATTTAGGACAAGATGAAAACGATTGCTTCTCTGCATGGGTTTCCGCCAAAGAGACTGGTCTGGCGGAAAACGATGCTGTAGATCAAAAAGGTGATTAGTAATATTTGTATTTTATTAGTAATATTTGTATTTTATTAGTAATATTTGCATTGATTCGTGAATTTAATATCCCTCCTATTTTTAGTGAATTATGGGAATCTTCTGCTGCAAGCGTTACTCGAACATTGGTGGAGACCGTTACACGCTGATGACGAAAATGAGGGTAACGGCAATGATGGAAACGCTCCTTTGCAGCACACTAGAGGAGGAAATCCATACTTTTCAGTACCTAGTCATACACCTGTCACATTCAGGTATGCGAAAAGAATATTTTGCAAGAATCAAAAGCAGTTTCATTGATTAGATCAATAGATTATTATATTATTTTGTTTTTTTAGTGAAGTGGGAGGTAGAACTATCTACAGACTATTAGTTCGAGATGCCGCGGGAGAAACTGAGGGCGTGTTATTGAATGAGACCGTACCTCCATGGGTGGTGAATATCGTCGTGGACAAAAATCTTCCGCAATTCATTAAAATACCCTTCTATCTTCTTCCACATGCCTCTTCGGGTGTAAAAAGTTTGAAAAAGTATGTGTTATATTTTCAAATTATTGAATGGCTGATGAATAATAATTTTGTGTCTTTATCTTTAAGGGATCGTTTGATAGCAAATGATTTTATACAAGTACGTAAAGTGGCTGAGCATGTTTATGATAAAGTGCTTGGTGCGGGAAGCGACTCAGGTTCAGTGACTGGTGGCGGAAATACAGTTTCTAGCGGGTCTCCAGCAGGTGATAGAACGAATACAGACTCTAATGCCGATAATTCTTCGCTGGCCGAGGAAAAAGTCGAACTCCTATGTAACGATCAGGTCTTGGATCCTTCGATGGATCTGAGGACAGTATGTATCAAACTGAGTAAATCTTTTGTAATCATTGGCAAAATATTTTACGTGTGTCCCTCTGCTTCTCAGGTCAGACATTTCATCTGGAAAAGTTCAGCGGATTTAACACTTCATTATCGTCCCATTAAATAGTTAGAGTTAACTACATTACATGAACCTTTACAATGTGTCTGGTTTTATACCATGGTAAAGTATGCTGCACGTACTCCAATTCTTTATTTTATCCGATTATTTTATTGATTTTGATTAAAAAAAAATTAAAATTGGTTCGTTTCAGAATAGTAGAAAATACATGGGCTACTTGCAGAATATGGTACCTTGTGCCACATTCTTCTTAGAAAATGATCACCTGGATTTAACGAATGTTTCATGCGACGCTGAGGCGGAAGCGAAAGGAAGCGAAGCGTACTTGGAGTATTAGAGATTAATGTAAAGCAAAGTTCTAAGGCAATAATGTGTGGAAGTATTAATGTATATTGCTCACTTTTATACACTTGCATCCTGCGGCCAAATTCACACGACGGAGCATTACTCTCGATTAATCCGCTTGAGAATATCATGCTTTTTGTACCTGGATATAGATTTTAAAGCTTGTTGTCAGCCATATATCGTCTTCCCACTTCAAAAGTATCAATAAGAACGTATGGCACAAATACAAGAAAAAAAAGGGGAATAGACCGCATGGCCGAGAAAATTGTTGGTTTCGTTAGGTCTAATGGATCCAGGTGATCCTCACAAATGCTTCTCAAATTTTTCTTTATTAATTCTATTTTAGCTATTTCGTATTCAGTACATAAGATCGTCTTCTTTTAGTATTGTAATAAAATATATTGCATATTTATTGAGGTTATAAGAAATTATACAATGGTTTTGTTATATACATGCATGCAAAATGTGTACTCAACACCTGCCTCATATTAGAGAACGAGAAAAAGAAATTATCCATCTATCTGTGTATATATATATATATATATATATATATATATATATATATATATATGAAAAAAAGGGAAGAGAGAGATATGTCAATTTACTATTAATCAAATTATATTTGAATAGCCAAATTAGAAGTTCAATATTTCCTATTGTTCATATAGGAAATAAGAGAAATCATTTGTCTGCAATGTAATAAGGTCAAATTCTGTCCTGATCAAAACTAATAAAATATAAATATGTGACATGTATCTAAAATATATAAATAATGGGATATTTAATTTTAAAAATTAAATTTTGTAAGATTCTGTATAAAAATACCATTGATAATATAATTGTCGCCACATATACAGTATTCATAACAGAATTTGATCTTTAAAAAGATTTATAATGCATAAAAATTATGTAGTTTTTTAAGTTAATACTTGATATATTTTAGATTTTAAACTGTACATATACGAACACGACTGTGAAAAAATGTAATGTCCATAATATACGCCGTATGAATAAAAATTAAACAGATCTTATTGTGCAAACAACTCAAAGCCAATAATATTTGCTATTACTGTAAAGAGTTAAATTGTCAAGAAAAAAATTATACTAATTTTTAGTATGTTTGTAAGATACGATATTGTTTACGTTAAAAAGTTATGTGTGTGAGAGCAATCTTTTTATAAATGTAAATATTTTGTCACTTTACTGGATAGTTGTAAGTTATAATTTTATCTATTATCAAGCTTGGGTTTACCTTAGTTTGGTAATGCCAATGCTTTACATACGTACATTAGAAAGTATTTGCTGTCACTTGTTTTCATTTTCTATTCCAAATATGTATTATTAAGACAGTACGAAAGAGAAAGAGAGAAACGTTTCTCTTGGCTGAATGAAGATATATGGATGTATGGTTGGTAAAAATTGTATCATTCTAGTTAGGAATGCTTTGTTATCTTTACACGAGTTGTTTCGAAAGAAATTGCGCAGTGAACTTATATTTTTTTAAATTGTTATTAAATCTTAGAATAATTTCTTAAATACCAAATGTAAATTAGATCACGATGTGTGAAAATATAATTATCTTGTAAACATCTCGATATGATGTATATCACAAGAAATGCAAATTGTAAATTGCCTTTGAATTTGAAATTATTTTAATTATTTATTACAGTAATAACTGACGTGTTTTTTTTTAACATAATGATTATCTATAAACAACTCTAATATTGTTCAGTTGATTACATAATTCTTTAACTATGTACATATTAGTGTTCTCTATACAGATTTTTCGTATCACAATTAATCATTCTTTATTTTTCTTTAAATGTATTCACTTTAGATAAATTTATTAATGCAAGTAATCAAAATCTCTAATCATAAATTACAGAGAGCATTTTCAATCATGGCTTATATTAATATTTTAAAGTAACTCATACACATAAATGTGTTTTTCTTTTTACAATGAATAATTATAAAAGTTACTACTGTTTATTTTGTAGCAGGCATGTAATTTTATTTCGTTAAAGATGATAGATTCAGTCGTTTCATTCGAGGTATTTTTTATACGAAAAAATGCAAAGCATTATATGAGAACATTAATAATGTAAATATCAAAATTATAATTTCATCTTTATGTAAAAACGAAATTTAAAAGAAAAAAGTAAATTTTGGTGCCAAATTTTGTACCGAAAATACAATACTTGCGGAGCACCGAACATTTTTGACAGATAACACATTTCCTTTCTGTAAACCTGTTTCGTTATTGGATGCAGGTTTTACAGTGATACTATTTACGAAATAAGACTCGCATAGCGAAAGATTAAATTTTTAATTTTTAGAAGGAGATTAAGATTGTAGACTAATATCGTCTCTACGAAAAATCGAATGCTTGTGTCATTACTTTGTAAAATACAATTTTACGGTCTCAAAATGTAAATTATTCAATTTTCCAATGTCAGATTAAAAAGGTTAAATTTTCTACAATTTTCTACAAATGTAAACCGAGACGATATTTCTATCCTTGAATACTAAAACAGGAAGCGTGAAAAAGTAAGCGGCTGGTATGCCGAATGTCACGCGTTTAAGCTGCTTTTCCAACTGTCCTCGAATACTTTCATATTTACCTGATTAACTTTGTAATACATTGCTATACATTGATATTCTCTATCGAAACTTATAATGATAGACAAAATGACATATAAAAAAATCTTCATATCAGAGAAAGATTGACATTAATGTCTATTTGTATTTATTGTGTATATTTTACAATGATACGGCATCACTCCAGACTATGTACACTATAAAATAATCAGTATTTATATAGAATTTAATGTAGAAAAGAGATTACATCGCGCAGCGATATTTGAATAAAGAATTCTATTGCCACTTGCACATTTCATAATTTCGCCGATCCATAAATCTTTAAATAATCTCACTGAGAATACTCTCTACAGCTTCTACGAAAGAAGCGCACACCTCTGCTGGTCTTGGAGTAATCGTGTTCTCATCCCCCGCTCTATATTTACCAGTCTGTACCAGAATACCTTTGATTCCAGCTGCCTGCGCACCAGCTACGTCATCTCTTACGTCCTAATCACAAAACAATTTATATTTGCATGGAAAAAATTTTCTGTTAAAATTTATCTTCTTGTAACAGTCATGGGACAACATGCTATTTCAAAAAATTTAAAATTTTTTTCTAATTTATTAATATGACAATAAAATAATTCGGTTAAATTTTACAAAACTTTGTACTTAAATTTATGGCAAATTTCATTAAAATTCAATATCGTCCCATGGCTGCCATGAATTTAGAAATACATTCTCTCTGCGTGTAAATACATAAAAAATTACAATGACAAAAAGACAATATTATCTATGGCATTACATCTCCAATCATTACTGCTTGTGCTGGATCTATCTCTTCTAATGCTGCCTTGAAAAATCCTATGGTCGGTTTACCAACGACCTCTGCTTTCACACTGCTAGAGTATTCCAATCCTTTGATGAATGCTCCAGGACCAAGAGCTAGACCATCAGGGCGTTTGTAATACCGTCCTTCATGAATGGCTATAAGGGAAGCGCCATTCAAAAGCAATCTTAAATATCATACGTAGTTAAGTGTAATATGTCATTCAAATGATAGAGAAAAAAAAGAATAGAATACATGACTACCTAAACGCTTTGTTCAGTTCGTCATAATTGAATTTGCTTGGTGCTAAACCAATCACCACCGCGTCAGGTGTATCGTCCGTCACCAAATCTTGGAAATCCTCCATTGCCGCTGGATCGATTAACAGCATCGGTTTCAATTGCCGGGAAATGATTAATTTCCTCGCCGCTGCTAGAGAACTGAAAATCTCCTCTTTTCGCAAGTTAAATCCGAGTTTTATTAGACGCTCGTACAAGTAGTTACTTGACTCCTTGGTGGTGTTAGTAACGAATTTAATCGATAAGTTTGCATTTCGTAGTCTGCAAAATTAAAATATAAATTTGTGATTCTAGAGAGTAAAAACTGATTTGCTTTATATTAAATATGAATCATAAATTTTTTCAGTTTGATTAATTTCAGAATTTTTTCACAAAAATTAATTTTTATTCTCAATTTTTATCATCTATTTATTAATTCTTAGTTCAGTGTCTTCAAGAGATATTTGTTATATAAAAATAGACATTAGTTATAAAAATCATTATTAAACAATAAATTTTCCATTATTAATTAATTCATTGGTTTCTGACTTTTCTTCTTCGATTTAAAGTATTTTAAAAAAGCTAGATGTAGAGAAAAAACAATGTACAGTTGTACAGTATATGTAATAAAACACAAACAATTAAATACTAAAAAAAGAAGAGGAAACCTAAACTAACCTGTTCAATGCTTGTATAGCTCCCGGAATAGCCGTATTATCGATATGCAACGTTCCACTGAGGTCTATCAGCACCGTCGAGATTTTCTTCGCCATTATTATCCTAATTACATTATAATTTAATGAAATACATAAATAATCTCACTGTTACCGGCCTTAAGATGCAATTAAAACCTCCGCCGCTGTAATGTTATTGTTTTTTTGCATCTGCGCTCAAGTATTCTTGGTACGCACACGCAACCTGCCGATTCTCTCAACACGTCGCGCGAAATATTCAATAAAGACTGTTTCAATGAACCAAATCATCAAATGCCATAGAAATATTATCTGGAAGAAATTAGAAAAATTATTAAAAATTATTCAAAGACAAAACGTATCGAACAGTAATTCACGCGATAAACACCGCAAATATATTTTTATGGATAAGAGAATAAAAGATCGAATTCCCGAATATTTTTTTTAACGTTATGTAGGTTATTTTTCAATAAAAATTATTTTTATTATACATGTTACAAAAGAAATTAATTTAATTAATTTTTAATTAAATTAAATATAATGAGAATTTAATTACGCGTTCCTTAAAAACATTTAAAATATCGATAAAAGTTGTTGAAAGAAGATATGGCAATGATAAAGTAGGTTAGAATTGGATCTTCCTCCGTTCAAAACGTTGAAAAATATCATTTCAGGTATTAGAAAAGCATATTAGGCAAGGAGGTTACTGAAAATACGGTGAAAGTGGCGCGCTGATTGGTCAGCATCTTTGTAGCGGGGCGTCCTACTACGCGCAATACCAGTGCTCTGATTGGCCGGGGCCTTCGTGGCATAGGCGTTTCCATTACGCGTGTATCGGCGCGCTGATTGGCTGGCTCTTCCGACCTCCCACTTCGCCAGCTCTCTAGAGATGGGCTACTTTCATTGGTTGACGCTTGGAAGCCATCATTGTAACATAGCCAATTAACGCGGTTCCTCTCTCCCTCTTGGGGTGGGGATTTCAAAAATCCAGTAAACCTCCTTGCATGTTCTGTACTCCTAATAACTGCGACGATTTTTCGAGTTGTTTAATCGGACGAACGGTGTCATTTCTCCAATATGGCGTCGTCCACCCACTTCCTCTTATCACAACTTTGACAAATTTTTGAAACTTTAAAAGGTATATATTGGCCTTGTTTCAATGTACAATTATTTCGTTTATCTTTCCTTTTTTCTCTTTAGCGTTATATTTTTCATATTTAAAATAAAATATATAATTAATCAAATAATTACGAAAATAAAGCTTTTCTATGAGCCACCGCTTTTGTTTGTCGAATAAAATTTTATTTGTATGCGCAAACAACCGCGGTGGCTCATATAAAGGCTTTATTTTTGTAACCATTTGATTAATTCATTTGAGCCAGAGACTCTGTATTTTATTAATATGTATAATTAAATAATCAAACGTTAAAGAGAAGAAAAAATAAAAAGTACAAAGAATAAAAATTACAAAAAACGAACAGGTTTATTTAGATTTATTTTATAGCATTATTTTCAATATTTAAATTTAAAGTGCAGTGTGTATAGAATTACACAATTGAATGTTGTGAGAAAAAGGAGAGAAAAAGAAGGAAGGTACATAAAGGTTAGCCACAAGGAATTTTAAAGCTGCACTAGTTTATAATTTCTGTGCTTAAAGCGGGATAGATATACAATTAAACAGTAGAGAAAGAAGAAGGAAAGACGAAGAACAGTACAAAAAGTTAGCTAAAATGAAGCAAATTCATAGTCTGTTCCCATAACTAATCGATATCGCAGTTTGCGATTAAGATCTGTTGTTATTTTCCTATTCTATCCATTTCCTTATTTATTTGGTCACCACCGCCGAACAATGTATATTTATACCATTGTTACCATCATTTTACTTTAATTATAACTGAGTAAATATTGATTTCTTTTTTGTACATTTGGGAACTGAGACAACCCAACCTAAACACGTGGTGCACGAGAGGCACGTGGTGTGATACGTAAACATCGGAGCGAGCACAGGCGGGCATGGCGATGTCCGGGAAACAAGACGGTGTAAAACAGGTGCCGTGGTTATCTCCGTAAGTACCGATTGATAAGTGAGATTTTGATAGAGAGGATGAACGATGATCAATTGATTTGTCAAACCCAAGGGCGGAATGGCACGACGTGTACAGGCGAATTTACTCCAACGACCCGGACGAGCAGATGAGGGCCTACGAGATGCTCTTGGTGTGGAAAGCCAGGTGATATAATGTTAAATGTGATACCTTATATTTCAGCACTTATGTACATAAAGAATCTAGAAAAGATGTAGACTTTCTGAATACTTTTCAAATATTTGAATTTGTATAAAAAAATCTTAAAAATGTTCTACAAAATTGTAAAGTTTTCTTATAAAATGACAGAAATTCTGAAAAATATTCAAATAGAGTATTGAGATGGATTTTGAATGTTATTGTTATTTCCAGGATGCCAAAATTACCAGTAGGCGTGGACTGCACTCTGTCAATTTTGCAAGTGTGCCTCCGCGATCGCGAATGGACATCCAAGATTGACAGCGGCGAGTTGCCTATGTACTGCGAGAATGACTTGAGCCTGATGTACTCGACTATAATAATGAGATTCTTAAACCACTTCTCTAACATAGGACACATGAAGCAGACGTCCATGTTTAAGATCGCCAGCCAACTGAAAATCCCAGAGTGGATAGTTGAGTTAAGGCATGAAACTGCTCATGGACACGAATTGCCATCCATTGGAGTACTAAGAATAGCAGTTAATATATTGCTGCATTGGTTGCATGTACGTCTATCTCTGCCACAATTATAATGTGTGTTAAATACTATAAATTCTTTTGAAAATAATTATTAATTATTAATTTATCATTAAAAATATTTCATTAATTATTAAAGAATTATTAATTATTATTTTTTAATAATTAACGCGAGAATTATATCTTATAAAGGAACAATATTAGATACCTCTGTCACAATTATAACGTGTATTAAGTATTCTTATAAATTCTTTTGAAAACAATTACCAATGATAACAATACTTAATAATTATTTAATCTATTTATAATCTTGTAAGGATGAATATTGGGCACCTGAGGCACATGCGATGGAAAAATGTTACACGAAAGAAGTTGAAGAGGAAGAAGAACCCGAAGTGCAGGACTTTACTGATGTGATTGAACTTTGGACAGCTGTTAGCTTATATGCTAATGTTGGTTATAATTTAGTGTCGGATTTACCGGAGACGCATTTACGGTATATTATTACAAATTAGACGAATTGTTTTGTCTTCATATTTTTTTCTAGTTATAAAATCTTTAATATAAAATTGTAAGATTGGCTAAATTAATTTTATGTTACTTCTTACAGGGAAATATTGCAAGAATTACGCACAGACATGCTGATTCAGTATAAAAATAAAATCTTAGACAATGACGAGAATGAATATATATCTGTTTATAAAAGAACTATAAAGATTAACAAAGAATATAACTTACAAACTGCACAAGCTTTACTTTTAGCTAAGATAACTGTAGATTTAAATGAAT
This sequence comes from Solenopsis invicta, assembly GCF_016802725.1. Taxonomy (NCBI): domain Eukaryota; kingdom Metazoa; phylum Arthropoda; class Insecta; order Hymenoptera; family Formicidae; genus Solenopsis; species Solenopsis invicta. The sequence continues at coordinate 2,511,047 of NC_052667.1, forward strand.
TTTCAAGTACAATGTATGAGAAGAGCGATGCAATTTGTAACGCGTTGTGCAACAATAAAGTTTTTCTGCCACATTTAGATGTCGTGAAAATTTTTCAACAGAAAGAAAAGAGGAATACTAATCTGAAAAGGAAAATTTTATTACCCGAGATACTTCGATTTTGGAAAGACATCATTTTCTTATTGCATAAAAGAGAGATGTTAGAGACACTGTTGTTCAAATTGCTGGATATCGTGAACCAAGAACGTGAAGATAAAGAGAAAAGAAATCTCGCTGCCTTATGGATAAGTTCTATCTTCTATAGTTTTGTTCAACTAGATATTGTTCAAAGTATTTCTCATACCATAGAATATGAATTACAAAAGGACAACAAAAAACTAGACACAAAAACTTTAAGTAAGCATCTCAAAGAACACATACACTCTAAACATCCATACTTGCAGAATGTCCTGTGGCTGGATATATCGAGTACCATACCGCACTTTCTTCTTGATATCAATTTTTTATCAAGACTTATATTAAATATAAACGAATTCTCTGCAATATTCATAGAACCCGTTTTGAAGTTATTTACACCAAGAATAGATGCACAAACAAAAAGACATTTGTTAAATTTGATTCAAATTTATATATTCCAAAAGGATGATGGTGAAGACAGCAACAATGAAGTTGATAAAATATTTAGTGTCCAGGATTTTGATCTAAATCTAACGGAAAATGAAGTACAGATTCATAAAATAAAACCTACGACTAAAAAGAAAACTACTGATTTGTTGGCAGATCAAATGATTCGTAATTTACATTGGAAACAAGCATGTGGTACGCATTTATAAATGTTTTTCAAAGACATATACAAAGAATGATCCTTAAATAATTTTAAAGATTCTAAAAGATTCCTTGTATTGATTTAAGGTGAAAACTATATATGTTGATATGTCTGAAACAGCTTAGTTTTGAAAATACAGATTGTCAAAGTTGAAAGAAAATTTTTTCTCGAAAATGGCTTATTCTATCGAAATTAAACTTATGTGTTGATTTATTCTATTTATTGCAAGAAAATTTTAACTTGAAAAAAATCAAACGGTATATCAATTTTTTTCCTAAAAAAGCTAGTACCCTCTTATTCTTAGGTCTTCTGATTGAATAAAATAGGAACATACGACCCCTAAAAATGAGCCTTCATATATTTGAAACAGATACAAAGTTTCATCAATCCGAGTGATTTTCAAAATTTTTTGAGGAAATAAAACTTTTCCTTCAACTTTGACACACATTTTAAAAAAATATATAATATAAAGGTTCAATGTTTATGTCTAATTTTCAGATGATTATCAATGGGTTGAATGCCCCATTGGATTACTGCCGTGGCAGGTAGACTCATTAAAGAGTTTGGAACCACTTAAACTGAATCCATCAAAGCTTCCTGTGTCAGTTTCGGATTCTCAAATAATCGCCGGTATCATAAATCGTAAGAACTTGAAAATGCGAAGTCGTATCAACTGGAACGACGTATTGCGGAAAAAAAGAAGAGTAGAGAAAAAACGTAACAAAGGTGTCGCAGATGTTATAATGAACAGAGCATTAGAGATTGCCACAAATCAGACATAATGCAGATATTGTGACGTAAGAGAACATTATTGTTTCTTACATTAAGCTCCAATAAATAAGTTATGTATACATATATTTACATAATAAAATTTATAATATGAAGTTATCTGTCCGTATTTATATTATCAGCGATAAATATGATGTATGATTGAAAAAATAATCTGTGATATGTTGTAGAGAAAAAATATGAAAGTATGTCGTTACTTATTTGAACGTATTTGCAAATAAATTGTAGACATTAATAATCATATCCATTTAAATAATATCATTTATCTGTTTCCCGGACATACATAATTATCACACCATAACAATCAAATATATTAAATTACATAAGTTATATCTATTTATAAAAGTATTAAGTTCGTTTAGTATCACAATATATCCAAGCACCATCGCGCATCGCTACGAATTAGACTGCAGAAAAAAAAAAGAAACGTCGATGTCTAGATCGCTACGCTATACATTTTGCTACTTATTACATTATCGCACAGAATTTACTTTATAGAATTTAATGTATAATATGTATATAATGTAAACGTTGTCTTTGGTTTTGGAAAACTACGTTTCCAAGAGAAATAAAAAAAAAAGACACTAACAGACAAGGTACGTATTGTCACTTTTCATATAAACTCGATATTTCAAAAAGAAAAGCTGAGCTGATCTGTGGTTTTTGTCTTTCTGAGCACTTCTTGCAAATTTTTGCTGGTTTCCAAACCAAATACATTCAAAGGTATCCGGGACATCACTGCTATTCTGGAATCGATACATATGAAATAAAAATAACGGATCAGAGTGAATCTCGGTGAATAAAACATTGGATTGATTCATAAATTCTGTTATAATAAGTGAATCATTTCTAAGAATCCAGCATTATCTATTTTACTTATTGTAAATAAAGAATATATAACAGATTAAAATTTATTGTGACGTTTTTTATAAATATAAAAATTTAGTTTTGTTGAGTAAATTAGAATTTACTTACAAATCAATCCAATATAATTTTTTGTTGCCCGTCTCGCAGGCGATGCTTACCTTCCCCCGGACATATTATAAAGAAATCTCCAATAGGACGATCTCAAGTTTTGTGGTTCCAATATAGCTACATGGAAAAGAAGTGCTGTACTAAAGCAATACAACAAGATTGCAAACCACTTTACTTCAGGTAGTTTCTCATTTTCTACTGCATTGTTCCACAACAACTAAAACAGAACCGATGATATTACATCCATTATATATCATAAATATATTAACGGATTGTATTAGAAATACATAAGATAATACCTGTAATGCTTTCCACATAAAATATAAGGCTATGGTAGAATTGGGATATGCCATAAACGTTACGCTTGCAATAAGTCCAGCAGGAATAGCGTAAATGTGCGAATCTTTGTGAAAGGTTCTTCTCAACATGCATGATACTAACTGTGTATGAAGAGAGCAACAATCAACAAAAATAATTACTCGCGAAAGATATTACTAATATTACTCAATATTAATTCTACGTTTTGTATTAAATATGCGAAATAAGATAATATACCTTATAAAGGCCCGCAAATCCTCCAAGAAACACAGCTAAATTTATATTTTCTCTTTGAAAGATTGTAGATTTTAGTAATTTTGGCTTTTGAAGCAATCTTTTGAATTGTAAAATTAATTTAAGCGCTATTTGCCCGCAGACACCGTAACTGAAGATTTTTGCACTGTCCTTTAAAAAGAGAAAAGAGAAAGAGAATTAGTTACACGTCGAAGAATATATAGAACGTTTCTCTAAAATATGTCTATGTCGCTGTTCTCACCGCTAAAATGTAATGTGCGCAGCTATAAGGATGCGAACACGAAGGATCCTTACTTTGTGCCTTTAAGCTATTAATAATATACTTGTATGCTTCAAAAGACTTCCATAGAATACCAAATTTATGTCTTGCGGAGCTTCTACGTATACTTCTGTCATTTCTTGCATCGTCAGTCTCGTTGCCTCTTGAAGACGTTTCAGGATGTTGGTTTTTCTTCATATGATATTCAGCCTCTTCGTATCGCCCAACAATCATTCTGGTTTTTTTAATTCACGTATTACGTATACGATATATAGATATATGTATTAATTGGGTACACGAAGTCAAATACCTAAATATTTTATATATTTGATCCTGCTTATTTGTCTTTGAACGGTAGAAATACAGTAACACAGCTACGCTTACAGCAAAGATATAGACCTCTCCTCTCGGAATTGGCGAGATGTATCCTCGCCACACACCCATTCTGAACAACGTTTCTGTTGCCTAAAAGTAGACAATAATAATAATATATATTGGCAATTTGTTCGTTACAATATCTACTTACAATGTTCGATACGTAGAGACATAATAACGTACGCCTAGAAGCTCTTTCTATCACAATGCTACTTAGGCTAGATAAGAAGGACGGAAGAAAAGATACAGTCGGCATATAAAAACGTCCGAGCATTCGCCTGAAACAGAATTATTACAATTACTAATTGTGTCTTTTAATGCTCGCGTATATTTTTGCTGATAAATATATTGCATATTATATGATAAGTGTTTGAAATCTTTTTAATTAAGTTTTCTCAGAAATTTTAACTATGTTAAGTAGTTGTATACTTATTATGCTCACCTTAATAAACATATAAATAAGGAGTACGAAAAACCACTCCACGAAAGGAACGCTGTGGATTGGAGGATGCCCAATATAGTTTTTTTGACATCTTCTCTCGACGGCATTTTTCTTTTCATTAAAAACGCAATCTGAAATGATAAAAAAATTATAGGATAATAAACATTTTATGAATATGAGACAGAGAAAGAAAAGAGATATTATACAGGCGTTCAGAGACAAGGAAAAAATTTAAGGAGTGGTTCTAGATAATAAAATGAAAATCAAGAATAAAAAAATTAAAATTAGGGTTTTGTTTTTTAATAATATAAATATTTAAATAGTAAACATTTATCATGTAAAAAATGCACATAAATATTTAGATATTAAATAAAGCCTCCATTGAAATTTTATTAGCCTCGATTTTGTAGTTTTGAACATTTAAATATCCATGAAAACAACTCAAAGCATGTAAATTATTATATATTTAACATTTATAATAAAAAAATTTTATTTTCTTTCTTCATCTCATTTCTTTCTAATTAATAAACATCAAATAACGAATCTAACTATCGCGCTGACTAATAATGAGTTATTTATTTGCTCCACAATCTGCATGCCAATGAACTTTATTGAGGACTTGCGTAGTACTAACTACAGAATGAACTAAAATAAAATAACGATAAACTGAATGAATGACCGCAAAGTAAATGTTCTGCAGTTAATAACGTAATAACAAAGGCGAGAAATGCATGTTTAAAGTCCACACAAATGTCCCGCAGCCTGGCATTAATCATCAGGCCTTACGACAATTGGTTTACAAAGTTTATTATTTATGTTGCAAAATATAAAATGTGCAGAGCGTCAGTACGAATTTGTAGTACAAATCTAAAGTTTTAGTTTTTTTTTCTTTACATCAATGGAATTTTTTTTTTTTTTTTTCAAAATTATGCTGATCTCATTGCGAATACAATTGTTTTTAAATTCTTCACCTCTGGGTAAACTAAAGCCTGATTTATCATACAATGCATTCTTTGTTTCTTGCTTTCTGCCTCGTGTCTTCATGCATTTCGCGCAATGTTTTGTCGAAATTGGTAAGGTAATAAACTCTAAAAGGGGCAAAAAATACATGACGAGAAACACGATTGTCGATAAGAGCTGCGTTTAAAGAATGCGCTATTAGTATTATTTCGTTATTTTATCTTTATTATTAAAGATAAAATAAGGACAAAGTGACACAATTGCGCTGATAGCACGAACCGCAAATACAGCCAGAATAGTGCGAAGAAGCAAAAAGACAACAGGCAAAAAATCAAAAACAAAAATACATTATATAATTTAGTCTTAATTCTGGATCTGTGAGCGGCTTTTCTATTGTTTTCTTAACATAATTATATAATTTTAACATTTGTGAAATTTAAGAACTTTGTTCATTTTAGTCAAATTATACAAGGGCTATCGCTAAATTTTATTCAATACATGGACTCTGAAAAGCTTACGTGGATAAGAGATAAAAAAAAGGTCAAGTGTTCATATAAGACGTTTTTATCCAAGTTGATTTATGTTAATAATTTTAAAGGTTTTTAATCATTACGTAAGCATGGCGAATAAAATAAAGTTAAAGAAAATAACAAAAAAAAACAACGTAAAACTGCATCATCAAGGCATTTCTCGATTTCGCAAATAAAATAATTTAAAAAGATGAGATCTTTATATAATTAAGGCAGTGAATTCGATGTTTCTTAAGTTCATATCAAACTACGCGTTGGAGATTGAAAATTGTAAATTAAAAATTAAAATTCAATCGATTAAAACGAAACGGTTTAAAATTAAGCTTATCCGATCGAGCGAATTCTAATCTTCTGTTTACAATTCCTAATCTACAACGAGTAATCTGATATGGGCTCTACACCGCGCACAGAAACGAAACCATTACTCGATCCGTAATCGCGTTTAAACAGACTTTAAACTTCGTACTAATGAAATAATTATTGGCCTGATTGGCAACTAATTTAAGCGGCAAAATCGCTTAAAGCAAACAACAAAGCGATGTTTTAAATAAAAATGTAAAACATCTTGAAGGTGTTTGTTTAGACACATGTTATATTCGTTTCAATCAATGTTAAAGTTAATTAGACGTATTTTAAGGATGCTTTGGCTCTACAATACAAAATTAAGTTAGAAAAATTTAAAAGCTACATATGCTTCGTACATTTGTTCTTTTTTATTTCTAATCAACGATAAAAAATTTTGGTCTTAACTACTCGAATTTTGACCTTAAAATTAGCTGCACAAAAGAGAGCAATAAAAAATTTTGCTCATAACAGCTCGTATAGGAGAAATAAAATTCTATTTTGCTGCAGTCTTAGATAAATAACTTTTAAATGAGTAAGTGGATCTGAATGAATTTTTGCACAAATATTTGTTAGAGTTTTATTAATATCTGTAAAAAATTTTATTTAATTCGTAATGCTACTGTTTTCCTAAATTTGCAAGTAAATATTAGAAAATGCGATTTTACATACAAATCAAGAGCAAACAAAGAATTTAATGACATTTAAATTAATAAAAGTATTGCGCTCAAATTTCACACAAACATTCAAGCATAATAATAGAATAATGTAAAGAAATTTTCAAATTTTTGACAATACGATGTGATACATATATTCTTAAAATTATATACGCCTCCAGATCAAAATAAACGCTTTCTCTGAGCGCACAGGTACGCCGACAGTACTCAAAGGGTTAAAATAATGGATTGTGAATGTTTGACTTGTCAAAACCGCGATTGTCGAACAATCGCGTAGAACGTATCGCACTCTTGGTGTGGGTTCTAAAGTTTTCGGGACGAGTGCACCGGGATGAGTGTGCGTAGGATACGATAACGGATGCGGTGCATCCGCACCGAGTCACAGGCGCCTTCGGGATTCGTTGCAGTGCGTTCGCACCCGGCACGCACCGCACCGAACTTATGGGTTCGCGGGTCATGAGTGCAGACGCACCGACCAACAACGTCAATGCACCTGTCTCGGAAGAGCATCAATGACGAAACGTAGGAAATGCATTCTATGGTTCGTAATATCACCTGGAACAATCTAGGCAAGCCCGGATATCCTGACGAAAGATAGAAATAAAGAGAAAAAAAAGGATAGAAAAAGAGAGGGAGGGGGAAGAGAGGGAGAGACGGAGGGTGCGTTGACGCAATCGCGTCGTGGAAACGTACAATGTAAACGGTCGTGTATATCCTGAGGGATTCCTGCAGGGAGTGTAGACCGAGACCAACATTTGCGCTGGCACAGGAGCTCGTCCATGGGTGAGCGTAATCCATGCATGCCGCTTCAAACGAAAATTTGCTGAGCTGCGCGGGCATTTTCACTACGATTGACAGCGACACGGGCGACGGCGACGATGACGTTAATGTAACACGCCGTATGATGTCACGATTATCAGCACTGCAACTAGATTCGCATTAAAGAAACGGAGAGGCCTCTCGCGCTCTCTCTCTCTCTCTCTCTCTCGCGCGCGCGTCTGTTGCGACTCGGTTTGGAAAAATAGAACGAGGTTCAATAAAAAAACATATTTCACGTCGTGGTATCGACACGCGGGCCCACTGTTTGGATTCAGTCCGGAGCACAGGCTGTCGCTGACACGACTGACAGGGATACGAACAGAGAGAGAGTGAGACAGGGCGAAATAAAAAGAGAAAGGAAAAAAGGGAGAAAGAGCGCTTTCACGAATGTACGATTCTTCTCGTTGGTCGGCTTTACAGTAGACGAAACGCTCCACGAGGTCACGCGAGATCGACGGACCGCGATTAACTCCCGTGTTGACTCGTCGAGCGACCGTCGACGACTGACGGTAACGTAACAGCGCGAGTGTTGTGAGAACACATATGCTCGATGATCGCGAGTTGCACGAACACGCGCGAAGTCCGTCGTCCTCTTCCCAGCTGCGCTTTGCCCGCGCGCCTTTCTTTTTCTACTCCTTTCCTATGCCGAGCTCACCGAACTACCACTTTCTCCTTTCTGCTTTTCAATTTTCATATCAAGTTTATCCAAGTGTATTACAGCCAGCTGGTGGCATGCAGCCTTCGAGGATTTTAATTTAAAGAATTATGATTTATGAATAATTTTAAAGTTTGATAGATACTATATACGCAGAAAGTTACAATAGATAAATTGCAATAGATGAACACAATTTACAAATTTTTAGTAATTACCCTATAAATGCTACAATATATTCTTAGAATATTATATAAATATAATTAAAAATTAAAATAACATTATAATAATATTCCAAAAGATATTCAATATTTTTAACATTATTTTAATATTACGGAAATATTGTGTTAATGTTATATTTGTTTTATATAATATTCGTAATAAAATATTATTTCAATATCCGGATAAAATGTTCTAACATGTTGTATCATTTTAATATAATGTAAATTATTATGAATAGAATATTCATAAACTTTATGATTATTTACATTTAATAGTTATAATATTTTCGATAATATAAAATATTATTATTAAATAATATTATTTATTCTCATATAATATTCATATAATATTATCAGGAATAGAAATATAATCACTTTTTATTAATATTAAATAATATTTCAGGAATATCATATTTAATAATAAAGAATTTTGTAGCGTTTAAGGATAATAGAAAAATAGTAATTATCTGTTTGTCTACTGATTACTTATTTTTTATTATTAACAATAAGTCATAAATATTTAATGCGTTATCAAACGTATTGTGTTAATGAACTCTTGTCTCGAAGTACAAAGTACACGTACATATACATACAAATATACATACATCAATATTTCTCCAGACACGTGTAAGCATTACATAAAAATCTACATTTTTTTTAAACCTGAAGTTTTTATAAACTTGAAGTTTAAACCAATTTAAACTTGAATATTTAAATATTTTTTATAAGTTAGATTGTGAGTTTTGATATATGACACATGAAGTTTTCTATTTGCGTCTTATTAAAAATTGCTCTTTATCTCTGTATTTTCTTGATAAGAATTTTGAATAATCAAGATGAGTAGGACATTTCTTTTGTACAGATGATTGAATTTATATAAATCTCTTGCACAGTTGGAATGTTGCTTCAAATTTTTTCGTGACGTCCTGCGAGATTACGTTTACTTATTTATTTATTACATACATTGAACATATCAAGAAAATATGTGCAATGAATCAACTTGCAAAATAAACTTGCGAGAAATTATTGCAGAATATGGTCTTAATTCTTTTTCCTTTTCACAGTTTAAGCCCGCTTTGGATAATCCGTTATAGTTCAGAAAAATAGTTGTAGCTATTTATGTCACTTTTTTTATATAGTACACAATATTTATGATAAATATTTATAAATATTAGAACAAAATTTAATAAAAAGTAAATAGTCATGTTTTATATATATTTTATAAATATTTTTGAATGATATTTATAATAAAATTTTATAATCTGTTTAGTTTAAGATCATAAAAATGTTTATGAAATATTTTTGTAAATATTTATAAAATATTCAAATATTGTTATAAATATTTTTTAAATTTTGTATAAATATTTGTGCTCTTTAAGATATATGTATAATTTTACATATTTTACTTATTCTTCAAAGTGTTTTTTATTATTTTACACGAGAAAGAAACAAGCGTGTTTCTTGGCACAAATTACAAATTACAGAGCACGTATTACAAAACTTTTCGGAATGGATTTTGATTGGAATTATTCAATTACTCTGTGGATTTTTATTGTGAAACTTTCGTACATCGAGTTATATAATTAGAAAATAAACGTTGACCCTTTAGAACATACATATACATAGAATATGCATTATCTTCATCTCGTATGATCTAAAAGTGTGAGAGAGATGTGTGTGAGACAGATATACATAAAATATGTATGCTCTAACAAGATTGATTCTCGATCATTTTTAAATGTATCCACGAAACATTAGAATTCTTCAACGAAGATCTCAAGACGAGTACCTAGTAACGAGAACTTAGAAGCATGAACCGGCGATCAGTTTTTATTACGTAGTTTTTGTGTATTTATAATCTCGTAACTAGTGTATCAATTATGATATTTGTGAAATCATCATTACTTAACTTCACGCGATTATTATAGATCTACGTCGCATTTATGAGCGTAGTTTAGATATGTGAAGAAATCTGTTGAAAATTCAGTTCTTACAAAATATTCTTACAAAATTTAGTCAACAAAAAAGCTCTTTGAATGTGATAACATGCAACGCTATTGGCAAAACGCTGTTAGAAATATGTGCAAAAATTGTCAACAGAATATTAGTAGATTGGGATCAAGCAGACTTCGATAACATTTTGACGCAAATTAATGATAAAAGTACAGCGAAATCTTCGATAGATTTCTATCAATAATCTACTGGCAAGGCATCCTAGCAGAGTTTTTTGGAAAAACGTGTAAAAACTCCAATTTATGATCGAATTTGCTGCTAATCTAAACTCAATCAACTCATTGATAACAGAACCGATAATGGCAACACGTAGTGAGAAACGCTTCTTTTGCTCTTTGTAGAAGCATTTTTCAAGATGACGTAATGTTTTTGTGCCAATGAAATGGCCAAGTCTATCGAGAATAATCTGTTGTAATTACATCGGCAAGATTTGTTATAAATAGACTTATTATGATAGACTTGGTATAAATTTTTTGCGATAGACTCGATTGTTAACGATATCACTAAAAAATAGAATCTGTTAACAGAATGTAGCAAATTCGATTATAGAAACCGAATTCGCCGTTTTGTTACTATAAGACCATTTAAAATTACGAACTGATGGACCCTATTTGATTTCTATTTACAATTCACTAATCACTGTTGACAGTCTACTGAGTCTATTGCAACATTATTAGCGTTATCGTAATCATCATTATATTTGTTATTACACAACAAAGAATATTTTGTATTTGTGTTAAAACTAATCCCTGTTAAAATTTTTATAATAATTTTTACTGGAATGTTAATTTTACGTAATGTGATTATTTAAATTATTTTGTTTTAAACTGATATTCAACATTTTTAATATTACAATAACATAATTTAAAAATAAATCAACAAAAAACATAAAAAGCTGCTTTAAAATTCTAAATAAATAAAATGTAAATATTAATTTAATCACTTGATTAATATGGACGTGTTTCTGCGTCAAAAACTACAGGAAACGTTTTTTAATATATTTCTTTACATCCTGTTTTTAATACATTTTTTTTAACGCAGAAATGCATCAAGGCTAGTCAAGTGATTAATGTGCAATAAATTTTACAGAAAAAATATGACTTCACAATTCACGTCCATTTGTCACTTCTACAATTCACTTCCAATTGTGTCAAAATGTTATATTTGTTTGTTTTAATTTTCTATATAATATTTGTAATTATATAATCTTCAGGAGAAATTATTCCATTTGCGAGAAAACGATAAAATAGCACGATACTTGTTTTTGTCACGAGATGAGACGAACTCTCACCGTTTTATGAAAACTCCATTTAACGGAATGCATTTATGAATGTTAACGATGACAGAACAAAAAAACAGCGAAAGAAAAACACGAACTAAGTCCAGTCGAGTTTTTTCTCATTACGATTTCCTGTAATTTCCCCCATTCGTTTTGAGCAAAAACATTTTTGCGTATTCTGCTGACGACTTCAGTTTCTCGAGATTTCAAAATTCCGGTTCCAGTTATCTAGAATGAGAAACAGTTATAGGAAGAGAACAGAGTAATATCTTTAACGGAAGACGTTCGCGTGTTAAACGCATTTTCAGCGGGTCACTTAAACTCACTGATAAAAAAGATTAGACAAATTTTTATCGCAAAGCATTCCGGATACAAGATTTAGAATTTAATTAGATCTCGCAAATAAAAATTCCGCGATACGTTTGATAGAATCTTCTGTCGCATGCGCAATTTTGAAATATTTTGAATCAGATGTCTGTTTAAATAAGTTATAGTTTTATAGATGATCTAAAAGTACAATCGTTACTGATAATATACGAAACACACGAAACGCCACGCCTAGATAAGATTAAACCTTAAACATTGCGTCACACATCTTTTTTTTTGTAAAATACTTCTCGCTGATACTTACGGCGTCATCTAGACATTTCACACGCAATGCGTTTGATAAGAATGTCGATAATGTACAATACGTACATCATAGAAAATACTTCAAAATAATAAGAATATTCCTATTTATTACCCTATTAACTCAAACGGATTTGATGTTTGAAATCACAAAATTAAATTAAAAAAACAATTTTTTAATTAGTCCAAAATTTGCAAATGTTATTTTTCTTTTGCTATTAATATTATATAATAAAAAAATTTTCTTTAAAGAATTTAGTAATTTTAAATTTCAATAAAATTGCACTTTTATTTTAATATAAATCATCTAAAGAGCACATGTTTTGATACTAATAGTATTAAAAAATTCTAATACTTGATTTAAAGATATTGTTTTTTTTTATCCAATTTCTTATACAATAAGAACATAAATTTTTTTTAATAAAGTTATATATTTTTTTGTGTAACCAAATTATGTTTGTTAACTGTATAATCTTATTTCAATATTTAATATTTCGACAATTATCACAATTATTACATATTCTTAAAATAAAAATGTTTTTTTTTCTATGTTATAATTAGTGAATATCAATGTTTTCATATTTATATTGTGTTATCAGTCATAATGAATAAAATTATTTTAGATATTTTATATATATCTTAGAATTATCTAGGCAGAATATTTCATAAATATTTGTTAGAAAAATATGCATCCTCTCAAAGTTTTTCTCAAATCTTGATCACAGATTAATTATTCTTCATTTTTAGGTGTATTATGATATCGACTGATGCAGTGGGGAGAAAACACTGCTTATTTCGATTGGGTACATGAATAACTGGTTATTTTCCGTAACAGAGATAGGATCATCGTGCCTTAAACATATATAAGGGCGATCAAAAGTGATTGTGTGTAGTAATGAAAGAGCGGAGGCTACGTTGTCATTCGCTACACAGATTACAATCGAATGAGTAACATCTGATTGTATCAATCCCTATCGGCGTCCCATCTGCCACTTTGCCACTAGTGTTTCACTGAATGCACAAGAGAAATTTGTAAGTATTTAATTCCCGATGGGTTATTATCTTTTAAACATATTAATTGGTCTGTACGACATGTTATAATTACTACGCTGTTGAAAACTTTTAGCATTTTTCATATAATTTTTCAAAATTTTTATATAAATTTTAGAACTTTTTAGAATTTCTGTATAGTTTTTTTGATCTTTTCATTTCTTATCTATTCTTGTTTCTTGTTAATTCTTCCAATTATAACTTGTTTCTCTTGCTTTGTTACAATTTGTGCATTAATATTAATGTCGTATAATTTCGTGAAATTTTAGATATAGATTTTAACATTCTAAAAATTGTCTTATATCTTATATCTTATCTTCCGTACATGTGCGTGTAGTGTAATTTTTGTGCTTCCTTTCATTCATATTTTCTGAATGATTTCTTTCTACTCTAAAAACACATACATGATAAATTATATAATGTAACACTTATACACCGAATCACATACATGTATATATATGTAGTATATCTAATACATATCATTATGAAAAATATAACTCTCTTGTATGTCTAAAATAAAATAATGTTAAAATATTTTTTTTCACTAAATTGTTTCTTACAATGTAATTTTTTAAAATTAATAAAAGAAATAGATGTTTTTTTATATAATTTTACTATATATTCTGTACATATTCATTAAGTACAATTAAAATGCGTGCGCAATTACCTATAAACGTGCCGTCCATTATAATACCTATAGAGAAGGGGCGCAGCATTGATATCTGTGAAAATACGTGTTGAGAAGTCCTAAAATTAGATAAGTCAAATTTTAGAAGACGCTATTATGATCTTGAGAGAGTCGAGAATCGAGGAAACCCAGAGAAGAAGTAGAAAGTGATCTTGCTGTATTATGTATTGCAATTTGTATTTTATTATTAATGTATGTATAATTACTCATTATTCATTTCTCTTTCCAGATGCTAGACGGCACTATCTAAGAAAATAAAATTTTAACACAGAGGAATCTAGAATTCTTTGTTAATTGTACGCAAATCCTATTCATTTACGTTATATTAATCGTGAAATAATCATGAAGATGACTGTCGGTTTGAGAACAATGAGTTTCGCGAAATTAAATCACCGTGTTCTGCAAACTTTAAACGTGCGCAAATATGGTAAGTAATGCTCGTTGTAAGACTTGTTTTCGATAAAATTGCTTCAATATTCTCAATTTTTTGTTTTCATTATTAGACGTTTCATTACTACATTATATGATTGTTTTGATAATAATAGATAATTAAAAAATTCTAATCCTTTGTTTGAAGATATTGTTATTTTCTTTATCCGACACTTCTTTCTCTCAATTCATGAAAATTATTATTAAATGAGAATATATTTTTCTTGATGAAACTCTACAAAATTTCTTCATATCTCATCAAGTTATATCTATTTAATGCTATGTAATCTCATTTTAACTTATAAGATTGTAATCTTAGAATCAGAAATGTGTAATCTATTTCAACTACATTATCATTGTATGAAAAATGTAAAAGACTGCAGATAATAATGTTCGTTAGACACGACGTCTATAAAAAAAAAAAGCTTGTAAATATTGAGGTTGCGGTAATGTCTCTTTAGCATTATGCTACAGCGGACGAAAAATACATGTTCGTAACCGCACCGCAAATCAATCTGAATGACAGAGCAAGATTGGTGGTCGACGGAGCGGTCAAATGCGCATTTTCCAAGTCGGACACGTAAGATGAGATTGCTGTTATCTCTCGTGAGAGTACGTAAAAATGTGGACCATTCTTGCGCCGCGGAAAGCGAATGATGCGTGATAGAAATAAAGAGAGATACAAAAGCACCATCGTGTTTGAACGAGAGCACGACCTCGGCAACATAAAAAAAAAATTACAAGCTTCAGCTGTCGTCTTATCGCGTTCATATCAGCGTTCTAAAGCAACAAATACGATCGTTGCAACTCTAGATCTCTGCATCGAGAAGCAGAGAAGCAGAGCGATAATTCGTACGTTCGTACATCGGGATGAACATTTGTTCTCCGCGTTATAAGATAATCTGCGTGATATGTTAAACCGCGTTGAAGCTTTCTCTTTTGTTCCTCCTCTATAAAACAGGACTGATAATCTTTTTTTTTTTCGTCTGTGTATTCCACAGTGAGTGATCAACTTCTCGCGGACGGCGAAGTGAAGAAATCGAGGATATCGCTGAATATCGATACCAATATGTTGAAAATCGGTTTCCTCGGTGGTGGAAAAATGGCTCAGGCGCTCGCAAAGGGTTTCATACGGGCAGGTAAATATCTTTTCCTTATATATTTATACATTTCAACGACGTATCATAAATAGAAAGTTTGATAAATTCTTAAAAATACTTATATTAAGAATTTTTTTCAACTTGGCTTTCTCAGCGCTTTTGAAAAGTGTTTCAACTTATGTAAAGAATCTGAAAAATTTTCTAAAAAGTTATATAATTATACAAAAAAATGTCATATTTATGTATTTTTTTTTTAAATTATATGAAAAATTTTAGGAAAAATTTTCATCAGAAATGTATGCTTTAACGATACATAATTTATGATTTATATTAAGTCTGATTGTTTATAGTTGAAGTAGTGTACACTTTTGTAATAGGTACGTTTGAAATTATTGACAAAAATAAGAAAGGCAATTCTAGTGCAATCCGGTGCAACAATGAAAAACAGACTGAATTTAATCGAAAAAAGTTTACTAAAAATATCTCGAAATGTTTCTCTTTTTTTCACGAGATTTTTAAAATTTTACAGGTTTAAGCAAAGGCGAAATGATGCTGGCCAGCTGCCTTCCGAATGACACCGGGAGTATCGAAGCTTTTAAGGTAATGAATTTTAGCACGTCGCGTTAAGAAAGGAAGATCACGACCGAAGGGCGCTTCTTTTCTTATAATATATTTAGTTTATAATATATTGCTTGATAAAAATACCGCCGATGATAAGGCGCGATTTCTCATCATGATAAGCTGGCGATAATAATCCATCATATCTAGTATTAAAAACATTTAACAAAGAGAAAGGATGTTCGTGCTTTATATAGCACCATGTTTTGCGAAATTTTGAAGCCGGTAGATTAAGTTGATTAAAATATTTATCAGAAATTGTTAAGTCTTAGAACAACAATAAGCAACAATTGTGTTGCTTTTAATTGATCAAAGTTTCTAATAGAATAATTTTTTTCGATATTTACTCAATAAATAATCGCGATAAGATATAGTTTTATAACACTAATCGCGCATCTGCTGTATGCTTATTGGTGATTATCTATCAATCTTGTGGTATTTTCAAATATTCCATATTTATTCAGTTGATTCATAAATAAAAAATTCCACTCTGTAGATAATTAAAATTATTGAAAATCTCTCTCATTATTTCTTCTGAAACCAGCATTATCTAATTATTTCTATTTAATTTAATTATTTAAATGATTTAAACAATTAAATTTTTAATTAAAAAATGTCAATTTTTCATTAGTTGATATTGTGCTGTGTCAAATGTATCATCAAGTCTGTCAGAAACAAATACAAAAAATTTATCTATTTGATTTAATTATTTATAGGAAATGGGATCAAATACTGTTTTTACAAATGTACCTGTTATCGATCACGGCGACGTGTTAATCCTTTCGGTGAAACCACAAGTTGTACCAAAAGTTTTGCCAGAGTTCAGGATACACGACAATAAGAAGTTACTCATTTCGATCGCCATGGGCCTCTCCCTGGACTCGTTAGAAAAGGTAAAACGTCTTTAAAAATTATAAAATGAGAAATTTTAGAAATCTTATATTTTAGAATTCACAAATTGTATATAAAGAATTCTAGGAAGTTGTAGATTTCTCAGCAAACATTTTTCTTAGAATTCTTCAAATAATTTTTCAGAATTTTTATAATTTTATAACTTTTTAGAAAATACTTCAGATTTTTTACATGAATTGAAACACTTTTTAGAGATGTTTATATAATCTTATTAAATGTTTATATCTTTTCTAGAATCTTTTATTTGTAAATTCTAAAATCTTTTGAGATTTCTCATTCCATAATTTCCAAAGAAAATTTATGAAATTTAAAGTAGATTATAAATATTTTTCTTTGCCTTGGAACGAGGATAAATGATGTTATTAATATGCAAAGTACTCAGAAGTAAAAAAGAACGGGTACAATAAAAAAAAAATTTTTAGGCTCTACCAAAAGAAACACCTGTGATAAGAGTAATGCCGAATACCCCTGCATTAGTTGGTTGTGGCGCTACGGTGTTTGTGCGTGGAAAACACGCAAGTGACAAGGATGCCGAAGTTACAGAGAAGTTATTTTCCGCTGTAGGCATCTGCGAAGAGGTTCCGGAAAGTTTCATTGATCCTGTGACCGCCTTGGCTGCTTCCGGTCCTGCCTATGTTAGTAAACGTTCTAATTTCATTAGCTTATTATAAATAATCTGCAATAAAGATTTTTATATAAAGGCAATCATTATTACAATTAAATTAAGTCTGTATAGAGAAATAAAAAGCGATGGTTTTATATTTTTATCGGTTTTTTACAATTTGTTACGTAGCACGATTGATTCATGTTATCTTTCGGCATTTCTTTTATTTTTAAGTTACCATTTTTTCCATAACTTTAAAAAACTAATTAGCATTATTAATAAAAAATAAGAATATTTTTTAGATATATATGGTAATTGAAGCGATGGCTGATGGTGGAGTCAAAATGGGACTGACCAGGCCTATTGCGTATAAACTCGCTGCGCAAACTGTCTTAGGCGCCGGTACCATGGTTCGCGAGACAAATCTTCATCCAGGACAACTCAAGGACGACGTGACTTCACCGGCAGGTCAGAGAATTTACATATAAAATAATAATTAAAACATTCTTTTCAGCCAGTATACATTTTCCTTTTCTTTTATAGGCTGCACTATAAGTGCAATTCATCAATTAGAGAAGCATGGCTTAAGATCGGCGCTAATCAACGCTGTAGAGGCAGCAACGCTTCGATGTAGAGAAGTTAATTTACAGGGAGAGAAAAATTAGTGGTAACAACTGTCCAGTGTATTAACATTTTAAAGAAAACAATATGTTAACGTAACCGATATCCATTCAAATAAGGCGAGATGATTATTTCTGGAGATACAAATCTTAATTAGATTTTAGATGCTGATAAAAATGCCCCTATTTTATTAAAGGATTATATTTATCGGCATTTAATATTTATTTGTTAAAATTAATATTTCGATTATTTACACAATATATATTATTGTGCCAATTCACTACTAATTATAATTAACAAAATAATAACTATGTGATAATTTGAAATTCCAAAGAATATTCAATATATTCCAAAGTTATTGAATTGTAGTTGCAGTTTTAAATACTGCGTTGGTCTCTCTGAAAATTTGGTGTAATATCGATAGAAATAATTATTTGTAAATAATTATTTTAAGTTCTAGCAGATAATTTTTTAATTTAAAAGTAATCTGTTTATAATAGAAAATATTAAAAATATAGATCTGGTATTAAATGATGAACACATATTGAACGCGTTATTTGTAATTAGCTGATGCTATTTTTACAAATGATAATAATTTAGATTGTATCTACAAAGAACTATGTTGCAAGTTTAATAGTTTATATAATTATTAAAAAAATTATATTAAATAACTGATACCTAAATAAGACTGATATCCAAAAGTCATCGAAAAAATGTAAGGAAATATTATATATTCCTTTTAAAATCTGTATAAATACTTTTAATCTATCACAAATATTTTTTTATTTTATTTTGATAATATATTATTATATATTATAAATAATATATAAGTTTTATGTTTTTAAAAATTTTGTGATTGGAACTCTGGATAAAAATCATTAAAAAATAAAATTTAAGTTTATTGTATAGAAAAAAACCATACTTTTCTATATGTTACATGCTTACGTATATTATTATGTCATTTAATAACATTTTTCACTTTAATTTTGAACAATGCCAAGTGTAACAAATTTTTAAATGTGTTAATAAATTTTTAAATTCCAATATTGGAAACTGTGTTGCTTTCATCGCTAATTTTATTGTAAATTTTATTGTAAATATCGGACACTGATATGAAATGTTTTATGAAAACATTTCTATATTCCCTGATGCAACTAACAAATTCATTTATCCCATTCTTCACTTCAGCTGTTTGACAGCTGCTTCTTTTCCTTAGCTTGCACTCGTTTAAATCCAAGATTAAACTCTGTCTTAAACATTTCTCTATAATAACTCTCCTTTACTATATCACTTTCAGGTACACCCTCCTGCTTGCACTTTAACACATACGATTTATGCATCGCGGCTATGTTTAAATTTGAGTCCAAATAACGTTTACCACTGTGATCTTTAGGATTCGTCGGTTTCTCGGTCGGGAACGATTTAATGTGTTCGCGCACTCGTTTCCTCACATTCTCGCTCTTCTTAGTTTTCGGCGAGTGTCTGCCTCTTTGGTCTGGCCCAATGATACCGCCCGGTGATGTTCGTTTTTTCTCCATCACGTACCGCACGAATTTCTCAGATACCGCGAATGTGCTGAGAAACATCGACTTGCACACGGTGATGAATTCGCCATTTAGTAGGAGAGAGTAAGTGAAAGTTACCTGGCGGCATCTCGACATCGAACGCTCCGACTGAACATTGTTGCGCAAACGAGTACGTTGTTTCGGAGATTCTTTGACAGACAATGCAATGTACTGTTTTCGCTGTTGCCATGTACAGGTTTTCCAAAAGGCCTTATGTAATTCCTCGCGTTCCCTCTCATCTATTTTGTCCGCGCAATGCATGCGACAAATGCAGGGACATCCCATCTTTTTAGCAGGCACTATCTTGCCTAAGAAAATGATTAATTTAGACACTATTAATAAACATTATTAATTTAGACACAAATTATTAATTTTTGTCTGTTAGCTTCAAAAGATTCTCAAGAGTTTAAAGAAGTAGAATGACGTGAATTTATTCATATATATTTCTTTACACAGGAACTTTTGATATTGCCATTTTCAAAATAATAAATAATGAACAATGAAATTTTTAAGCAGTAAAGAAGCAATGATTTTGCAGATAAATTTCTAGAATCTCATCGTATTCACCGTTAATTTTAAAAGGGTGTGTTATTAAGCTGTGGAGAGAAGCACTCAGTATCTATTTTGTCACATGTTTGACATCTGATCAACTGTTTTTATATTAAGTTCTTATATTGTGTGAAAAGACTGGAGAACTTCCTCAACTTAATCGTCTCTGTCCATTTACCTCCAACTCCGATGTATTCTTCCCCTTTTAATCTAGCATTCTTCTTCATGTTCACTTTCCAGTTTTCAGGTTGTTTTATACGTTTTATAGATTCTTTCTGTTCCTTCAATGATATTGCATTCTTTTCCTGTTTAAGCTTGATTGAATTTTCCAGGGAATCCTCATTATTATTTACTGACAATGAATCTTGTGATACAGCTGTTTGTAAATTGCTTGTTTCTCCTAACACAATTGCAAAGAAAACAAGGAATTGAAAAACAAAACGAATAAATAAAAACGAGCCTTACTAAATCGAAACTGAACCTTTATGCCTAATAATTCTGCTTGAATTTATATACGTTTCCTAATAATACAAACTGTATTAATTTTCATAATAAAATATTTGTATTCAAATAAAATTAATATATATTTCATATAACAATTATTGTTTCATATATAATAAAAAAATTATAAGGCTCTTTCTATTTATTTACAAAGTCGTATTGTCTATTTTCACTTATTCAATATTAAAATATTAAAATATAACGTCAATCTGTAACAGCTTGAAGTTGTTAATATTATTTTTTCTGCAAAAGCTATCTAAAAAGATATACCTATTAATAGATAAGTTTCTGCCAGTCCAGCTTCAGATTCCGATGTCAAACTTAAATCCCTGGCAGCGTTGTCTCTCAACCACATTGCATTCGTCGGCAAGTCGTTCAAATTGCTTGTTGACACTAAAGATAAACGAGAGAGAGGGATAGAAAAACAGAGAAAAAGAAAGAGAGTAATGATAAGCGTTTGATCGGAGACCACACTGGCTGTAAAAAAAATGGATTCAAGTTTACCTGTATTGTTCGCAACACGCTTGTAAAACACAGCCGAGTTTTGTACGTTTCGCTGTTGAAGGCTCGCACTCCTCTCCAACCATTCTATCTTGACGCGTTCTACCTTGACGCGATCTGATAGATCCATTTTTTCTGCATTCTGCAGATTCTGCTCCATTTTGCGCGGCTCGCATCTTCCGTCGAGTCGATGAACTCGCGTTTCGAGCCTCGCGCGTCGAAAGACGAGAGCGAATTCCGCGAGACGTCACCCTCTGGTCGGAAACAACGACGGAAGACGATTGAGCGTGGTGGCTAGGTTGCGTTCTGTCACAGGACAATTTTCAGCGCCGAAGAATCCGTGCGTTCGTAATCGCAAAAACATGTTGGACGTTCCTTCGCATCGATAGGTTCTCGCCGTTAGTACTACGTTGGATCCAAGAGTAGAAGCCAACCGTAATAAAGTTGAGCGCATAGGGCACCTACAACCTACGTAACCTACAACGACATACAACGATTCTCCGGTGTAAACAGCCGCCGTGCCCCACTACGACCTACGACCTATTACGCTATTGTTCCATCGCCGCCAGGCTATGATTACGCGTCGTCCTGCTTGACTTACCGACTGTCTGACCGTTGCTGTATCGCGTGGTACTACGTGGACCTGCGTAGCGGCGCCAGCCGCGCCTGCGCCACAGCGCCACCGTCGCTACGCAGTACAGCCAGCGCCAGTCAGCGCACCATGTTCGTTGTTGCTCTGCCGCCGTGTCCAGTCGTGTCGTCCGTGCTTCTCGCGTGCTCCGAGATTGAATTGTGCGCAAATACAGCGTTGAGTGTGCCGATGTGATAATGCCGGACAATCGTCTCGATACGTGCGTATTGTGTTATGCGTAGAATGCGTGATCATACTCTATGAAGCGCGACCTCACGTTCTTGTCGCGGTGCTTCGAGCGTTTTCCCGCGCGCGTATTCGCTCGTCATTCGCGCGGTAGAATGTCGCAAGTGTGCGAATAACGTGAAGTAAAGTGCGTAATCAATCGTCGTACGATGATACTAAACAGAACATTCTCGTACGGGCGCGAATTGTTTCGTCCTTTGTTGTATTTACGTAGGCCATTCGTTCAAATGATTCTCGCCACTTCTCCCGGGCAGCCCGGAGCGCGGCATACGTCGCATACCTTTGCGTGACGTCACGCCCTCTCACGGCTCTCCTTGTTGTCGCCATGTTGATTTTCGTTTCGTCGCCGGTCAGACGCTCCGTTCTCGCGTGCTCCGAGAATGTAAATAAATACGGTATTGAGAGTGCCTAGTGCCGATTTGATATTGAACGATCGCGTCGATACGTGAGTCGCGCAATGTAGTGCGTAGAATGCGTGATCGCACTTGGTTACGAAGCACGGCGTCATTTTTGCTTATTGCGTCGCTTCGAGAGCTTTCGCGCGCGCGTATTCGCTCGTCGTCCGTGCAGTGAAATCCGCGAGTGTGTCGGGTGAACCGCTATTTAGTCGTCGTGCGCGAATGAAACTTCTCGAACGGGAGCGAATTGCTCCGATCTCTGTTCGTTGTGTCTAACGCGTGCATTCATTCGAACAGTTCTCGCCGCGCCGTCTCGCGTATGTCACGAGACACACGTCGGCCACTCTTGCATTGACAAGTTCTCCTTGCCTGTTTTTGCCGCGCCAAGTTTATCTTTGATCCGCCGCCAGTTAGATCCGAAAATGAAATTGATGTAGTTCTTTTGAATAATGCGAACATCTCTCTAGTAAGTCCTTGTTTTACTTGCTCGTGTCACATGAAATTTTAATTTATTTTATATTTAATTTCAATTTATTTTATTTCTCGAATACAAAAATTATAATACATTTAACGAGTCAAAATTTGATAATTTTATTTGTTTTAATGAAGATTGAGTATTTATATAAATAATTTACATTGCATAGTTTACAATGAGATAAGATTCAGATTTTATCAAAAATTTTGAACATAGCTTTCTACTCTTTTTATTTTAATATTATATATTTTTTTTATTTTATCATGTAACTAAAGTCAGATATATTAATAATTTTATAATTTAATTTTTTCTGCATTGCGTTATCCAGTTTATTACAATTTACATTGCCTATATTATCTGCGTGAAAAGATTTGTGTGAACATAACGTAAATAATTCACGTAGACATAATCTTGAAATTTAACACAAAATCCTAATTTTAATTTATTTAATTATAATTTATTATCAACACGCGAGACATGTCGATAAGTGAGTAATCGTTATATGTATATCGATTCGCGACGTTCGGTAACAATATCGGCTGCGGGATGCGGGACAATTAATAAAATACAGGACAGATGTCGCCGCGGGTATCTCTCTCCGCGAGAGTCGCATCGAGGCCTACGTGACCAACGGATCGTGTCCACCATCTTGCGCGTGTGTATCGCGGACCTTGTTACACGCGTCCGCGAGTTTTGACGTGACGCGTGATATGCGTGAGTGCGTGAGTGCAGCGAGAACCTCGCAAAAGACGTTCGACGGAGCTGACGCAACGTGACAACTCGGCGCCGAGGGTGTCTCGTGTGCACGGTGACGAGCGGCCCCGGGAAAGGAGGACGACGACGCTAGGGCTAGGACATCTCTGGTAAGTCGCTTGCTTTTGTTTACCGTTTGTCACCCGGCGTCTTCGCGACGCCGATCTCTCTCTCTGTTTCGCTGCTCTCTGCCGCGGGGCTTCTGGAGCGGCTCGCAGCGAGGAACTGTCACGTGTCGCAGCGTTCGCGCTCCGAACGGCCCGGTCGATGCATTTGTTACCTAGCTTTACCTGTTCGCATCAGCTGTGTCCGTGAAAGTATACGTGTCGCGAAGTAGCCGGTCGTCTGCGATCCGCTGCGAGATCGATCGCAATCCCTTCGAATTCGTGACACCCGATAGAAAAATTTTCCACTCATGATGGATGTAGATGGACCTTTACATTGCAGCCAAGCCGGATTCGCTTACGTCAGCGCACGCATGATCGATGACGCTCGTGTGCGTGTGAGAAAATAAACGCGCGCTTCGCGAAGGTTGCACGTGTTGCTTCAGCACGAACGATACGATCACTGTAATACTGAGAACTCGGCGTTCGATACAAATATGTGCGTGCGATGTCGTGTATCGTTCGATATTGTGTCACTTTCGTATTAAATTATCGTACGTGTACAACAATGATGACGTCCCATATATGCAATACCAGGATTGGGTAGTATAATTAATTGAAAGGTTAAAAATTAAATTGTAAAATCTAAATGTTAATAACTTTAAACTTAGCTTAGGTAATTTTTAGTGATTTAATTTTTAACTTTAATTTGTAATTTTTGAAACACAGGAACTTTAGTTTGTTAAGTTTTTCTTGTGTTAAAAATGTATCTATGTAAAAAAAAATATACATTCCCATTAAAACCAATTTCTTTGTTAATTCATGTAAACTTAATTTATGAATGAAATATTAAATTTGATAACATAATCGTTTTGAGTAATTAAGTTGTACAAAATTATGAATTTCTAATTTAATATGAATAAAGCTTTTCAAAATTAAGTTAATGTAATCTTAATGTAACTTTTAATTAAGTTAATTTTTTGTTTGAAAATTAATTTTATAAGCCATTTTAACTTTAATTAAATTAAATTAAAAAAATATATTAACCTACCCAATTTTGTGCAATACAAGTTAAGAAAGATCGATTTTAGACACAATTTACTAAATTAACTGTTAGACATAAGGAATTATCTCTCAAATAAAGAGAAATCAGACATTAAATTTCATTTCTTGTTCCAACCTCGAAAAAACAGTTCCTCTGTATCTTGCAATTCTTTGTTCTAAAGTTCGTTTCTCGGTTCGTTTCTTCTAACATGCTCAACTCTTTGTTCTTTAATTAGTTCATTATGTCCGGTCTTAACGATTCTTCCTGAAGGCTGAATTACGAATCACTGCCGTAACCTTCGATAGCTCAGTTGGTAGAGCGGTGGACTGTAGTTGGTTACATGGAGAGACATCCATAGGTCGCTGGTTCAAATCCGGCTCGAAGGAATTTTTTTTTCTCGCCCGCAAGCCCTCCGCTCACGCATTTCACTTTATCGAACTTTTCTCCGTAAATAGGAAATATATGCGCCGCTATTGGCGCTCATATATTTTTATATAAAGAAGGAAAGTTATTGAGAGCGTATATTTCATAAAACTTGCTTTTAATAAATTTTTTTTTGTTTTACGTTGACCAACCGTCATGTAGAAATAAAACTGTTCACTGCTCATTAATCGCTATTTCGTAGGAACAGTACAATGGGATATTAAAACGCTTTTACGTTGTGTATTGATATTGCCAAATGCATACATTTCGTAAAATTTCATTCTACCTTCCTTTTTGTTAAAGCAATTTCTGCGATTGACCAATAATGAACCTGCGAATGTAGGAAAAAAAGAGAGAACGTGTGAAATTTGGAGAATTTTCGCTACATCGTAAAAATTTTTGTTAACGCAAGCTGCCGGTGTAATCTGGCTTAGGCAAGATGAGATATCACGTTGTTATCGTAGTTTCGTTGTCCGCCGGTAGCGGTTGATATCGCGCGATGGCACGAAGGGCATCGTAATCTAAACGGACGAGCTAAAAACGGACGGCGGCTAACGGACGGGGCTATGAATATTCGCGGTTAAACGGATTAAAGGCCGAAAAATATCCATATTATCGGACATATGGGATGGCCATAAGGCGCAGCAGTCGCGCGCTCGCGATATATATCCACGGTAATTTATAGCCGCGTTCTAATCGTCTTTTCCAGCTATAATTTATTACTACTCCATCCATATTTATTGGCGCTTCGGCCACTGCATTCTGCCGACCATCAGATTGGTTATATTGTTGGCGGCCCGATACACACTGCAATAAATTATCCAGCGCGCGAAGGTGCGACGGCTGACGCGCACTGATAGATTGCGGTAGAGAGGAGAAACGATTTATTTAAGCAGTGCGGTATTTTACGCGCGACCCGTTACAATTTTCGATATGTATGCATTTAGGATACACTGCGCGCGTTTCGCGAACTGCGGGTTAAAGTGCGATCTGTGCTTGCGAAAATTCGGCGGGCGGGGACAAGCGGAACGTGTTAATAATTATCGAAAAGCTTACATGAATTTTTTTTACGTGGAATTTTTTACGTATATTCTAAAAACAAGAGTGTGGTAATAATAATAATCAAGCCTACACGACGATTATCAAGCTTTGGCAAAGTTGTTTCAATTAATTATTCAGTAATGCGACCAAATATTTAATAATATCAAGAGATCGTTTGATAACCGTTTAGTAACTGATTAGAGTCACTATTATGTTTGTTTATTATTAATATAATTAATAAATATTACCAAATATTTGGTTATGTTAATCAAACATTTAATTGAAATGATTTTCAAAGCTTAATTATTATTATCATCTTTTATGCAGTGTATCGCGTATGAAATTTCAAATGGCGTAGAGCGACAAAGAATCGGATACATCTCTCGCGATTAATATCATTGAGATCGAATGGCCGCTATCAAATTTACGATTAATATTGGCGACTTAAATTTTAGCGATATTCGCGGCTCGCTTGCTTGATTTTACATCCGATGATTCCTTTATCGACAATCCATCGTAAATTAAACGTTTGTGCAATAATGCGGTTCGTGCGTAGCATCAAAGCTTCCACGCAGGCGACACACGCATAATTTGCGTGCATAAACGCCGGCGAGCGTGCAATGGGACCATTTAGTTCGTACCGATTTCTGCTATTGATAATATATCGCGTGCATTATTACACGAGTGACTTTTTGCATTGATAGTAATACGCTGTGATATAACGACATAATCTTGTGTTGAAAGAGTTATTGGTACGTTTAAATATTTGTAATCTGCGGCAGACATTGATTGACAGCTGGTAACTGGTAATGCAATTTTTATGTACTTAAAATATTGACGAACGGAAAAAATTATTCGTTTGAATTTTTATTTCCTATCACGGTGCAGTGTATGAAGCGAATGAATTGAGTTGATGATGGAAATAATTTTTACCACGAACTAAAACGATGTATATGTGAAAGTCGTATGGCTTCGCGGTTAATAATCGCGAAAAATATCAATTCCGATGTTTTTTGAACGCATAATAAAAAAAAATAAAAAGTAAAAAGTAATTAACAATTATCGCGGTAAAAATAATAAAAACTCCTTTGGTTCATGTTGTCACTTGTTATTCGTTTTTATAGCCGCGAGAAATGAACAATTTTCTCGCGAGAGAGCAAATGCGATCGAGTTCGATGTTGATGCGTTCGATGAATAGTTAAAAGGACACACGCGTGTGAAAAGAAATACTGCTATAAAATTAAATTTATTCATGCGGATGATGAAATTCGTAAATGGCGTGGCACTTCTTTGACGCGACGAGACGAGGGATCGAATTTACGAGTGTGCGGACCGCGGCGGAAACAACGAGCGGTAGATCGCGGAGCGCCGATCTCCAACCGATCCGCGTGGATGTGCACTGTGCACGTGCGAGATATTACGTTCCTGTTCAGTGGCATAGCGCGTAATCGGCCGTTAAATTCGCGCGGTGTCGGCATGAACGACACACAAAACGATTCAATTAGCGCGTTCGGCTTCCGGCGCGTCACCGCGTGCGACATTGATACTCCCGTCCGGTCGCTTCTCTTCCAATTTCGTGCTCTCACAAAGGTACCGTGGCGTGCGATGGTCGTTTATTGTTATTCAAATGACGAGGAACTGCGTTCGAAATAATTCGTTCGACGCGACCGCAATTTCGGTCTTGCCGACACGTTTGACGGACGACGATCGCAGTACGTTAACGGTGGAGGAAGAACAGCCGGACATTTAATATTCCGAGTGTTAAAGAGATTCTCCAGCTTGAAAAAGTGATTGGAAGTTAACATGATTTCTTATTCATACATGGAACACACGGAAAGAACAATTTTGCTGAAATACAGATCTAAAAATAATTATGTTGAACCATTTAAAAAATTATATAGAATGTTTAACTTGGTTGCTAGAATATTAAAACTGTTTGCCACATTATCATGCTTGAGTGTATTACATAATTATTTTGAGTACCTGTCATAAAATTATTTTTTTTATCTAATTAAATTTTTAGATGCTGCAGTAAAATTGTTCTTTCTGTGTATACATATATCTTTAGTGGGAACTTTTGGCGTTGCCATTTTTTAAATAATAAATAATTTAAAATTTCAAAATTAAGCAATAAAAATAAATTTGTTATTTAGAAATATTTTATTTGTAATATCGATTGGAAAAAAATTGAAAAAGAATTGTATGCAATAATGATTTAAAAATAACAAGCTATGTATCTCTTATATTTTTACTAGTGATTAAAGAGATTGTATAAATCATGAACAATTTATTTTTTTAAACGATAACGATGCGGTAAAACATTATTTTTTTTAATTCCAAAAATATTTTTTTAACTCTTTTTTAATTTAGCTTGTTAAAACTTATATTTTGTTTGCAATTAAATTACTTGGAACTTTTTTTCTATAAGATTCAATGCTATTTAAAAAATTATTTAAAAAAGCTGTACGATTAAAAAAGTTTGTAAAACTTTAGAGGAATGCGTACATATTAATCATAAACTTATTCTCCAAAATTGCTCAAGTTCTTATATGAAAAGGTTGGAGAATTCCTTTAAAATATACGCGTGTCATCGTGAGATTGCTAATGAGCGGTTTGGATGCTACTTTCGGAAATGTAATTATCGCCGTGATCGCTCGTAGTGGTGGCTCAAGATATCGGCATAATTCAATATCGAACATTCGCGCAGGAAGGGGAATCCCTTCAGCGTCCGGAAGCGTACGAAAGATTGCCTTGAAGAAACTGCAAAATTAACTTATCCGTGTTTCGAAGTATTGTAATCGCCGGTATTGTAATCCTTACGTCACGTCGGTTTCCCGATAGATTTTGCCTCATCGCGCGGGTACACGATCACCGAAAGGTATCATCATTTAGACGCGAGGATCCACGGTTTAGACGCTGCATCGCATCGGCTACATGAATTATTAACGACGGGGCTTGCAATGGGGAATTCCCACGGCGCGGCAAGAGACGCGTATGTCGCCGAAACTCCGCGAGTTGTGTTATTAGTTCCCGCCATTGAAAGGCATGGGTCCTCATCTATCGCGTCCGTCCGATTATCCTGCGCGTTATACAGAGCGATATCATTTCCGACAGATGCTGAGAACCGAGGGAGAGGAATCTCATTCTGCTTTTAGAATTAGCGCATGGCAATGCGAATGAATGTAGAATCTATTTCCGCGTTTCCGAGGCAATTCAAGTTTTTTTCGTTGGGCAGAAGGCGCACGATATAAACTGTCGCTTCATTAATCGTTACGGATTGTCAAGTATTATGAATCATGATACATACATTTAATAGTACAGGAATACGTAAAAAGCATAAAAACAATTCGCGTTTGATCAGTCAGGCCATTTAAAAAAGAAAAATATTTTTTTACAACTATGATTTTATTTCAAAGTTCCCAAGAAACGAACCTGACTGTCACGAAGGATGTGACACGAAAGAGAATTTTTCAATTTTTAATTTCACAGAATGCTATCGCGTAATTTGCATTTGTAAGAGCTGAATCGCCCTGTAGGTATGTTTGAAAGTGCCACAGGGGGATAACGCGGATGGATGCGGACGTCGACTTACAACCTACTATCCGGATTAACATATTATCTCTCGTCTCAAAGGGCTTTTCATGTCATTAGGTAAGGCGGATCTGCAATAACAATGATTGTTGTGCTTGAGGGGTTTGCGATGGGCTAGGCGCCTGTTTCCCCGCAATTTCGCCTTTGGAGCTGATGCATAATGTATAATTTAATTTAATGTAATACCGCAACGTAATGTCAGCAAACGCGGGATACCATGACGTATACATTGTAAGCAGAGCGTAGTTAATAGTTGCTAATTGATAATGAAGTATTTATGCATTTCTCATGCAACAATAAATTTATTGCATTGAATAATTGAAAAATTTGCAATTTCTAATACAGAAATTTTCTAATAAAGAAATATGTTTATTAATTTCTTACATTGTAGGAGAGAAAAAGAAAAAAAGAAAAGTACAAAGAAAGAATAAAATATGAACTTTTGAGGGAATTGTATTAATAAATAAACATATATTTTGTTATTTTTTTTCTTTAAAAAATTTTTACACGCAACATAAAGATATATAGATATTTCATCAATTTCCTTAAAATACGAACAAAAAATATTGACACTCGTGATCAGAGAGGGAATAGCGTTTTCATCTTGTATACTATGTTATTAAACTCATCTCACTGTCGCCCGACAACTTAGCTAGCCAATAACATGTAGATTAGAGCCGAGACGCGCCGGAGCCTCAGCGGCATTATCATCTTTATCATACGAGAGACAAAGAACGAGGAATATCGGCCCCATTGGCGAACGTGCGAAGGCATCTTCTCTCGGTCACGCTCCGTTTCATCTCGGGCTCGCGTGCCAAGAGTAGCTTACACGGTCGTCGGATCCGTAGACATAGTTTCACGCTTTAGATATGCTCGAATGGCGTTTGGTAATCGCGCGTGGGAGGCATCATTGTCATGATTACATCTAAATACGAGAGAAACTCTGACGCAAACGGGTTACCGTGTGCTTCAAATAACATTTTTTTCGCGGGCGAAGTTATTATGATTTTAAAAAGTCGGGAAAAATACGAGAGAGAAAGAGAGAGAGAGTCAGTACGAAAGTGATTAGCGGCAGAATTTCGCGTAACAATTAATTCATGAGAAAATATTCGGTATGTGCAACCGAGTCTCGTTAGCGTTCGCATGAGTCATGAATTTTTTCATGAAATGAGTCGTGAAATTCGTGCGGCATCATGCGTCCGAGAAGTTGGTCAGCACTGAATGATAATGAATGATAATGAGTAATAAAACAAATTTTGCGTGATAAAATTTAATTGTAATTTTTTGAACCGCTCATCAAATTTTTTTTCATCACCGCGGAATGTTTGGCAGTTTATTAGCGGTGAAATTTCGCGCGACAATCTTAAGTTTGATGTAAGCTCGTCTCGTCACTTCTCCGTGTGGCATTATGGAATAAAATTATACATAAATCACGCAGAGAAGCGCGACGAAAATTCCAGTAAATAAATTGCGTCATTCTTGAATTCCTGATGTACTCTGAAGGAAGCTATTCTCTTCTCGAAGAATAGGGAAATATGCGAAACTATGTAGAAAGCGTAAAGAAAGTTGCTGCATATCGATGTTACCATCTAGAGACGGAAAAGATGTTAGTCTAGAAACCTCCTTGGGCCAAGTATTTCTCGGGGTTCACCGAGGTGTACGTTCCGTGGCACTTTACTAATTACGACGAATCAAAAGCAGCTGGAGAGGTGTCGATGGCACTATAAATTCATTCCGTAGACGTTTTACGCTAAACTTGTCCTCGATATTACTTCTTCCTTTTACGAAGATACGCCCGAGGTTCTGAACCGAGATGCGAAACAGCGAAATAAATGCTGCAGTATTTAGAAACGATTATTACGCTAATTAACAAAAAATTAACTGTTCATTAGAGTGACAAATCTTATTAGTTTTTAACTGAGCAAAAAAAAATGGAGCAGTTGATTCGATAGTGTCATATGTCAAATTAAACATTTATTAAATGTAGATTTTTCAATTCTGGTTAACGTGTAGAATATTGATATATATATAAAAAAAATAGATAATACAATATTATACTACATTGTATAATTTATATCAATCTTCTCTGAGTTTAAGTTAAAAAAGTGGAAACTAGTAAAAATTATGTTTCAATTATTGATTAATAGCTACAGGTAATCTTCATCGAGAGGGAAAAATTACTAACAGAGTTTTAATAAATATTTATTTGCAATGAAATATTTATTTACAATACATAAATATTTATTTAAGAAAATATTGATAGTTAAATTAGCGGTTCTGGTACTAAATAAATAAATATTTATTTACGTTTAGTAAATATTTTATTGCAACTATTTAAATAAATATTTATTAAAATTTAGTAATTTTTTTTTCTTACTCTTGACAATTACTTTTTAAATGTAAAAATTTTAACGTTATAAGTATCCTATAAGCAAGTTTTAAATTTGAATAAAAGTCAAAATTTTTTTCATCAATTTTTTATTAGAAACATTAGAAATAATATTTATTGTATTTGAGAAACGTGTCAACTATCGTTAATCAATTAATCAGCTATTGTTCAGTACGTGTTGCATAATTTTTCTACACTATAAATAATTATGATATATAATATTTGTAAAGATATTAATAATCTAAAAACATATTTTCAAAAAAAATACATTTAATAAGTATATTGAGATGATGGAAGTGAAAATTTCGAAGGGGGGGATTACGCGACAGTGCCATGCACAATTCCGGAATGGGTTGCGACGGAAACTGATCGGATTCGCGGAGAACGGTGAACATCGCGTTAATGAAATCGCCTAAGTAACGGCCGCACATAACGCATCTCTCGGTGTATAAAGTGTGATCCCCGGGATCTTTACTGTTATGCAAATCGGGAACGACGCGAACGTCAGGGGCCAGCGAGCGAGGTGATTCACGAAAGCGTTACGCGACGCCGGGCCCGGTAACCCCCTAATTTTAATTAAGATCGCTATCAATTCCGCCCATTCTCAGCGTGGCTCCTTGTTTCCTCGCTCGTTTCACTAACCCACTTTGGCAGTTTCTTTGTTACGGATTGCGTGAATTTCCCGGCAAGGACATCGAGCTGTATTACCGGTGATGTAAAAGCTCCATCACTTTACGCACGTAGAAACAAGCACGAATATCCGCTCCAATTTGGCACTGCAACTCGTATTTTTGACGAAATATCTTCCCTGCCATACATTCGCAGCGACGGCGGCGGCGGCGGCGGCGGCGGCGAATGAGAGAATGAAATAATTCATTAGTGACTAGAAGCAATAAATTTCTGCTATATATTTCATCTTGATTGCGTTAAAGTGGGTCGCGCGACAACTTAATAGATGTTTAAATATAGATATTCCCACCAAGCTTACTTTTCTATCTTTTCTCAAATTATATTTGGCTTTACTTTGATGTATGATCTTATCATGCAGCTCTATCTGACTCGCTGTTTCTCATTGCGCGTGTATGACGTACATGTGTGGTCATATGGCAATTTGCTTGTTCAGAATTTATGACCGTCGCTGTAGATACAAATGTAGGCATTCCAGAGCGTAGCTGGCTCATGAAAAACGGTACTTACCTACGTGTAGGTACTTTATCACATAAATGTATATATAATGTGTAATACGATTGAGATATTTCTTTCCCGTTGCGCAGTTACTCGCCACTCACTTTCTCAATATTGGTACCTCACGGGTCGGGGAACGGCGACGGTTTTCGATTAGACGAGAGGGATCCCTGTCCCGGAATCGATCGAGATTGTGTCCTTTTCATTCTGTTGCCGGATTCCGACGCGCAATCCGGTTCCCAGTCGCATCCCAAACAAATATCAGGAGCGACCAATATTGATTCTGTCGTTCCTGCTTTTCTGCTTTCGACGTTCCTTCCTCGTCACACATTTCCTACAACAATGGCTCTGTTCCGAGAGGGAATTTATGTCCGCGTAATAAAATGCTTTAAAGGCTTAATCCACGTCTGCTGATATCTACGTGCCCGTGCGGTTTCGGTTGCTGGGAGTACCCTATTCTCGGAGATTTGTACAGCTCTTTAGACTCTACGTTTATTGTCTCCAGACTGGAAAAACGTAAGAATATGGAGCTATTACTTGATTAAAATACGTGCTTAGGATTTTTAAATTTTACGAGAAAAAGTACGATGGTCTCTGTAAACATTTCGAGGAAATTTTTCAATATTATTTATAATAATTGGACAAATATTTCCATAAAAATAATCCGAGAGTTAAATCTTTATTAAAATATCCCCAGAAAATAATACTGTATCATTTTCTTTATTTACTCGATAATTCATTCGAGCTTAATCTAAAATGTAATCAAATAAGTTTCTGTAGAAACACTTGTTTAAAGCACGCGATATTATCGGTAAGGGAAAAAGTCATTATGTCGCGTGAAATTATACGAAATAAAACATTTTGTCGGATATATAGGAACCGTCTGCTGATGCTGCAAATATATTCAACCGCGTTGCTCGGCGGCGGCGATGCAATGGAGGCTCAATTTCAATTTTCCGCCCTTCGGACACAGGCTGCAGCAGGTTGCAGCTTGCAGCGTCGCGCGACTGCAATCGGCACTCGTGCCGATATGCGACGATACATACAGAGACAATATTCCGTGAGGTGGTCCTTCCCTAATGGCTAATAAACTAGTTCTCTATAAATTCTCTCTCTCTCTCTCTCTTCCTCTTTCTTTCTCTCTTCCTTTCTCTCCCTCTCGTTTCCTCTTCCCGTTCTATTCTAATATTCACCCCCTTCGTTCGTCCTACCTCGCGTTCGCGCGGACACTCGTCTCCAGTGGATATTCGGATCGGAATGGGCTAGCAGCCAATATCGAAGCGTTCTCCTGATAGTCGTAACCGTCGCCGTTTCCGTGCGCTGTCTCTTGTATTCCCTTTCGTTATCATTTTACACGACACGGCGCGGCTTCCGCAATGAGACGCTTGCTGTCTCAATGCAGCGCCCAGTATTGTCAAGGTTTATATAATTTAATAAAATTTCGAACAAGGAGACTTTCGAATAAAGTTTGAATAACTTTCACGATTAAACGTGGTGTTATTCTGTACGAGGAAGAAATGTTCTTTTTGGCGTTGCAACAGCGCGGAAAAAACGGTTTTACCAAAGTGTCTTAAACTTTGGTTAAAAATTTGAAAATAATTTTGTGGAACTATCAAAATAATTATAAAGGATGTTCACGCATGATGAGCAATATTGCAAATATATTTTATGTAACTAACAGTTTGAGTCTTACATAATGATTTTGATGGTATAACGAAATTATTTTCAGACATGTACTCAGCAAAATTTGTAGGTTGGCATTCATAGTCGATTCTTATATTTAAGATTGTCTTAAATATTGTCTTAAGATCAATTAAAGTTAACATCTTGAGATATTTCTCAAGACGGTCTTGAAATAAAATTCGATTATGAATACCAGCCTTAGATATTTTTGGCAAGAAACATGGAAAAAATAATTTTCCTGAAATACAGATCTGAAAATAATTATGTTGAATCATTAAAAAAATTGTATCGGATAAACTTGGTTGTTAGAATGTCAAAACTGTTTGCAGTAACATTGCCATGCTTCTTACACAACTATTTTGATGGCCATTATAAATTATTTCTTGATCTCTATCTAGTTAAATTTTTAAATGCTGCAGTAAAATTGTTTTTTTCGTGACTTAATTATTACGTCTCGACAGTTGTCGTCTTGTAATAAATAGCAGATTCTAATTCCGTAGAATATTAATCTGTGACATTGGCAAGAAACGAATTGATAGTTTGGCCTCAATACAATTGTGTCAGTTGTAATGATATCGAATATGCATGTCGGACAACTGAGAAAATGCAGAGATCGCTCTCTCGATGAAAATTTCATGGCTGTATTAATGTATACACGAGGGTAGATATTACGTAAGAATATTACGCAAGAACGTCGGTCGCTGATAACGAGTATCGGGATGACGGTATGACAGTTCTCGAATACAAATTGACAATCAGACGAACATTGTACCGTACGGGCGCGGCGGCGTCCCGGCGAACCGACTTCAGAAGTTCCCTCGGCAGCTTCGTTCGCGCCGACATTCGTCTCCATTGAATATTCACCTCGCTGTCGGAAGCTAATATTGAACTTCTCGATAACTGTATTCTACATCATGTATCTGAGTTCCTTGACCGGTTAATTAACCGAAAATGATTGGAGCGTCATTTGAATTTTGTCATGTTCTTGCGGTTTTCCGATCTGAGCCGAAATAGTCGATTCTGTCTGTTCGATCAAAAGTACAATATTTCTGAATGAACCGTCGACGTGTAAATTTTAATTATGTAATGATAAAAAAATTGACTCCAAACTGACGAGAGAGTTTTACGATAACGATTCGAGAAATCTATAAAACATGTAATAATAGTTATAACTAATCTAGTCAATTATTTATCCGATGAACTACATTTATTTAGTATATTTATATATTTATCCAATACACACAATGTTTTCCTAAATAAGCAATTTCGAACAATTTTAAGCTCGGTGGAATTATGAATTATTTACAGACACGAAATACTTAGCATTTTCATTACATTTGCTACGACAATGTAATCCGGTCGATAGTAAATCTTGCGGCATTACGGTACGATGCATTTTGCTTACTTTCGCATGGAGAAACATCGTGGAAGTTTCAAAATCCTCGCTTTTGTTCCATTTGCGGGCATATTAGCGATCGAATGGCTGGTAAACCAGCTTATCACCTACAGAATATTCGCGATGCATTTCCTGTGTCCAGCAGCATCTGATTTTGAATCATCGTTCGAGTCTGTTTTAGACACATCAATGTTTTAAATGATGTTCGATTCCTCGCTATTTCTAACTCCGATTGAAATCTATATTCGTCGTGTGAATTATTTAACAAACAGCGAATTTGCTCGAAGCTGAGAATAGTAATGTTTTTTTTTAAATTTGTATTTGGATAATTTCTTTTCAAATATTAAATTTATTATACAGGAAGACGGTAACGTTACATTTTTACGTGAGAACGCGAATAGGAAGATTTAGTATAAAAGTGTCCATTATTTTATTAAAAATTTGTATTTATAACTGCTGTAACTAAACTAGTAACTTTTATTTTCCAACACCGTGCCACCTGTTCTCGATTTATTCTTCAAAGCCCGTATTAGATTTAATCGCAAAGTTTCCGTGTAGCATAGCTTTGGAGTTTTCTACAAATCCGAGTTGTCCTCGGACAATTGGCTGGCCTACTTCATTTTCCTACTGCAGCAGGGTACCGCCCGGGGAAATACCTTCGGTATTTCGGGATCGAAATCT
This sequence comes from Solenopsis invicta, assembly GCF_016802725.1. Taxonomy (NCBI): domain Eukaryota; kingdom Metazoa; phylum Arthropoda; class Insecta; order Hymenoptera; family Formicidae; genus Solenopsis; species Solenopsis invicta. Next base: position 2,548,585 of record NC_052667.1, read on the forward strand.
CGTCCGCGTCGACGCGCACTTCCGTTGGCGGCAATTTCTCCGTTCACATCCCTCTTCCCTCTCTCTATTTTTCGTCGCTTCCTTCTTTTTCTATTCCGCTCTCCCGCTGGTTTATGCTTCTTGTTTGACTATGACGTACGCTCGGATTCGCGCTCCGGAATGGAATTGTTCCTGGTTTGAGAAATGTTTTTGATGGAGGGTACAGTTCGCGCGTCGATGAAAGAAGTTACCAAATGTCGCATCGAATGGCGAGAACGCGTTCTTTCCACCTGTCACATGTCGCACAAAACGTACAGGCCATTACGTGGCCTTGGTATTAGATTCCGACACGTGAAATGACCTGTGAAGTTCCCTAGCAACCCATTTTCAGAATTTTGACATAACTAATAGACTTCTACTGCAATTCCCAAAGAGTTTTATAAAGCTCGTAATATAATTTCAAGAGAATCATAATTTTTAATATAAATAAAGAAATGTGAGGTATTAATTTTATACGTTTTTTTATATAGAATAATTGGTAATTTTATAATGTAGTAATATAATTTTCTCTTTTAAGTAATATAATTTTCTTTTTATCAAAAACAATTCGATTATGTTGCTTTTCAATGAAATTTTTAAAGTGTTAGGAAATACTAGATTTACGAAAAAAAAAAGTTTTATTTGGTTAAAATATACAGGGAAATTTTCACAGTGAAAAAATTGCAATAACTTTTCATTTATTTTTATCGTTTTATCGTTTTAACTGTCAAGACTATTAAGATAAAAATTGTTTTTGAGATATATTTGTCAGAATTTTTTAAATTTTTCAACAAAAAATTTTAACAGATACGATTGTCTAATACAATTAACATAGATGTTAAATATTAATTTGATTTTGAAAATATTGGGTGGAAATAAAAGTTTATAGCATTTTTTTTCAAAAGTATTCTTTAGATATCTCTGTACATAAATTTATTATTATACCGCTATGTTCCGGCCCTATATACAACACAAATATACGTTGCATTATAATTTTCGAGTACAGAAAACTAATTTGAGAAAACTAATTTACGCGATAAAAAAATTGTAATTGCAGTGTTTTGTTTTGTCAAATCGTCCTATCGAGTTCTCTGGCCAACATTCTTTCCTCGTAGACGACTGTTATAGAGCTTTGTCCGGCAACTCTGTTTAGCGTCGATCTCCGGAGGCGATTTAACCCGAAGTAATAGAGTAAACTCCGCCGTTCTCTCTTGTCTTGTCGGGTTTTCCCTGAAAGTTACCGCGGCAGAACTCAGGACGGGAAAGATCCTTAACGGTTTCAACCGGATCTCGAAGACGGCAGCGAATTTAATGCGGGGGTGGGGAGGGGATCTTTCGTGGCGTATCTATGTGCCGCATCGTAAAACCAAAGGGAAGCCGCGTGTTTTTGCGTGTCGTTTTGCAACGACTCGTTTGCATTTCATTGCAGTTTTATGCAGCCGCGGGTCGGCCATCTCTCCCGTCCTTTACCGGAAAGCCCCTTCGCTTCCTCCGCGCTGCCGCGGCGCTCGCTGGATGCCGCTCTATTGAATCAAAATTGATCCGGAAGTAGCTTGGATTCGCGTCTTGCACCGTTTCGATTCGGTGGCACACGCAGACATATAGTAGACGGGGCTGCGCGCGATATAGAGATTTTTCCGCGTCGAGAATAAAAATAATGGCTGTTTCTTCCCCCCCTGTTACAATTGAATGAAGCCTGCCATTTGCAAGAATAACTTTTCCATCCGATCTTGTTCGATGTCATTCACCGACAATTTTAAGCGCGACATTGATTGGAGTAATGGCGATACTACGTTTAATTTAATCTAATAAAATCGCACATATCGATATTTCGAGCCTGAAAATTTCGATGCCCGGACTCTCGTCGTTTCGCTTCCACGAGCGAATAATTTTCGAATTAAATTAGACCGCGGCCTGTTTACCGAGTTTCCGAACATTTATATCTCTATTGAAATTAATTGCTAAATAAAGTTCGCTGTTTACATATATCTTTATACGTCAATATATGCATTTTATATTTAATCATGTATTTTACACTTATTTATCGATCCAAACGAATGATTTGTTTAGGATTACAATCAATTTAAAGTAATTGTAGTAATTAATTACGAATAATCAGTTGTTTACTGATAATAGGCAGTAAATCATAATAAGTGCTAATACATTATCAAAGGACAAATAATTATTATTAATTGAATTAAAACGAGAGAAATGTGTACACGTTTCACTGCACGTATTTAATGTAAAAGTTTATTGTTTGTATTAAATATTGTTGCATATATTGTCGTCGCGTTTGACGCCACTTCAAAAAATATCGGAGTGCAGCGAAATACATGGACGGCAAAAGCAGATTTATTTGCACAAATTCGTATAATCGTTAATTCACGAGATACGCTCTTAAACGATCCGCCTGTAGAGTTTTCCTTCGCTCGTTTCGTCTCGATTTATTCGTCGGACATCTTCGGAGGCTTCCCCCTTCCCATCCGCGGCAACCGGAAGAGTTGCGCTGTTTCTACCTCGCGTCTCGTTATTATCGTTTCTGTTTCCTACCTGAGCGTCCTCCGGTCCGCGGCGCATTTGCATGGAGACGAGTCCCGTTTGCTTTGCCGGATCCTTTCAGAGGGAATACCGCGACCGAGAAGTAAAAGAGACAGCGCGAAAGTACGTGTTCGGTCGTGATCCATGCATATATATATATATATATATATATATATATATATATATATATATATATATCATCCACGTTAGATTCTCAGCAATGTCGCGCGTTTCTCTTCCCGAATTTCGTCAGCTTGCAATTAAGTACTTCGGTGCAACCATTACGTCGCTGCAAGATTTTGTTGCATAGCATTTTACTCTTGTCGTTGTTGTACGTGAAAGATACATAAAACTCGACGATGTTATTTTACTAAATTTTCATTTTATTAAACTAAACAGCTATACATTGAGAGAAAAGTATTTGATATTTGTAACTGACTGTAATTGATACTTAAATAATTATTGTATAATGATAAAATAATTATTGTTAGATGCTTATTTTTATAGTCATTGCTATTATAATGTTAGTAATAACAACATATTTTTATCAGTGTTTGATAAAAAAATGAATTTTAATTTAAATATATAACTATTTTTTACATTCAATTAGAGTTGGAAATATCAAATACTTTTCTCTCAGTGCAATTGACTGCAGAAACATCAGTTTCTCCAATCATAAAATATTATTAAAATTTGACTGCCACTGCAATATTTTAATGTAAAGCATTTTATCGCCACAACGTAAAGGTGCAACAATGTTATTTTTGTTAAAGTATGAACGACCATAACTGAGCTGCGGAAACACCATTTTCTCCAGTCACAATATCACGTTCAAAATTGGACATTTCAATTGGTTTCGAGTTTCATCATGTAAAAATAAACTGCATGCTTTGATTCATTTCGTCATTTTTTTTTCAATGCGATAAATATTTTATCGAATATTATTACCCGAAAAATAGTGCCCGACGATATTTTTGCATATCGCAGGTTAAATTTTATGGCGCGTGTCCTTCTCTCCGTAGAGAGAGGTGTATCAGCTATGCATAGAGATAACGGCCGAAATTAAAGCGGGGAACGATGCTGTAAGCTGCGAGATAGTATCAACAGCCATTTCCAACGTTTCACGCATCGCGCATTGTCATTTTGCATGCAGATTTTTACCGTTATACACTCGAAACCGCGCGTGAAGGACCATTCGATGCGGCGCGACGGACGCGATGAATGATGAGACGCCATTTGGGAGGATGCTTTGTGAAACATTCGATCACGAGAAGAAAATTGCCGGCGCCGCCGGTGGATTTGCATATTCGAAATATGTCGTATGCATATGCAGCAGGATCAAATGCACTCTTGTTTCCGCGATGCACGTCATCCTGTTCCGCCCTCGCGTTTTCCGCGCGTTCGCGACCCGACCCGTTAAATTGCATGGACGCGGAAGGAAAACTATATACCCTTTGCCTCTGCTGCATGCTTTGCTGATATCAACTTTGCTTTATTTGTTATGAATATTCAGCGCATGATAAGCTGTAATCAACTTTCAGACTTGCCGCGTCTATCGAAATCGTCGTCGCGTAAGCAAGCAAGGCGAGCAGGCAAGCGCTGCCGCTGCACGCTGCCTCGCGTTGGAATAACATTTCAATAAGTTTCTCAGTGCTCGCGGGCAAGAACATTGTTTTGTTCCGACTGTACAAAAGTACAACGAAAATCAGCCTGTTCGCGCGCGAACACTAGCACGTACGCGCCGCGAGCAAATAATCGAGACACTGGGAGGATGCCGATGCGTCCTCTGCATGTTTCTCCGCGACGATAGGGAAGACAAAGGCGGGAAAAGCGAAAATGGAGCGCACCGCGCTGGGAAGAACCAGCGGGGCGAGAGAATGGGAGACGTCTGACTACGAAGGGACGAGCGTGGTAGTTGATTTTCAGTGTAGTCGCTGTTCAACCCCCGCGAGCGTATGATATCGATGCCAAGTAAACAAAAACAGACTCGTGGGAGTTTGGCGATAGGGTTGTGAGAGAGGAGGGAGGAATGGGAGGGTAGGCCGACGGGAAGGACCATCGGGGATGCTGCAGTTGTTGAGTCAACGAGCACAGAGAGAGAAAGAGAGGAAGAGAGAAAGAGAGAACACCAACGTTGGAGAGTTGCCGACAACTACAGGACAGGATATGCCAGACACGTTTCCTCTTGGTACCACATCCACGCAGCCTGTTCCTGGATAAATGTACAGAGTGTCGCGATATGAAAGCAGCGAGGTTGTTTTGCTTCGCGTGGATTTTTCTTCGGGAACTCGACGGAAGTGCACGGTAGTCCGTGGGGGAGGAAGCGGGAGGGGAACGAGAAGGACTGCCGGTGGCGTCGAACTAAACTTTCGACTGCGGAATTTGTTGCGATATAAAGAGATTTTCCTTCAAGGGGTTAGGCTACTCTCAGGCACGACCGAGAGGAACAACGGTGTACGCTCGGTTAAACTACATACGCGAAAATACTGTTTCGAACCAGGAGAATTACAATTTTTTTAATACGATTATTTTTTTTTATTATTAATATTTAATACTTTACAATGAATATTTAATATTTACTTTAATAAATTTATAATAATACTTTATATTGTGTTTTTTGTCGATGACTTTTATATTGAATATTGAAAAAATATATTTTGCTGAAATTTAAGCTTATCAAACCTTTAAAGGTTTTATATTCTTGATTACGAGACAATAATCGTTGATTTTATATCAATTTTTTTTTGTATATATCTATTATTTAAATTAAAATCGATTAAAAGATTTTAATAATTTCTCATGCAAAAGCATAGAGAGTACAATGAAAATAATACGACGAGAGAAATAAATTTTATGTATAATTACAAATTATAAATGACTTACCAATTTCTTTTTACGAAACTATTATTTTCTATTTTTATTTTGCATCGTACAGATTAGATTACTTGTTTTTATCTTGTTTTACTGAAGGCGGTTCAATCTTTGCGTGCAAAATGTTATCGAATTTCAAAGTCCGTTCGGTGCGGTGGTCACCTTCCTGTTTTACAAACTCGTTACCATCGAGTTACCCGGCGTGTTACAATGATGAGCTTCAAAAGCGATTCGATTCGCGGTGAGAAAGAAAAATGAGAGATATGTCGACGTATAAGTTGGTCGAACGGGTTTGTTATCGTCCGCTCATTTTCCCGGGACTTCGTACGCGCATTTCGTCTGGTCGTAATTGGAAAAAATTTCGCCGACGCGTTTCCGTGATCTATCGTGTCGATTTAAAACTGATGAACGGGGAAAAAAGTTACGCGAAATGTATGAATACGTAATGAGAGAGACGTAGACGCGAGAGATATATCGAAACGTTCTCAATTGACACATGCACTGGCTGTGAAAACGAAATAACGAAAACATTTCTCCTATTATTTTACGATTGGAAATGGGGGAAAGGTAATGTTATATTTATTGGGTGCTATTACACGTGTCATACGACAAATTTTTCAAGCGTATTGATTTGGCTGCACGATAGAAGATTCCTCGAGAATCTTCCTTCTCCTGCAGCCAATCAATACGTTCGAATTTGTCGCGCGACAAATATAATACCGATAAATTTCAATATTCTCCGAGAAGCATACGCGAGAGATATACTGAGATGTGCACGACACATGCAGTGGCTTAAAACAAAATAATGGAAAGAAAACATTTTTCCTATTATTACTCTGTGATTGAAAATGGAAGAAAGATAATATTACATTTATAGGATGCTATTACATTTGCTGTACGACATGTTTTTCAAGTATGTTGATTGGTTGCAGGATATAAAATTTCTCGAGAACTTCTCTATCCTGCAGCCAATCAACACGCTTGAAAAATTTGTCGTGTGACGGATATTATACCAGCTGCAGATGATAAATTTCGTTTTATTTCTTCGTGTATGGAACATAATGTTAGATTGTGGTATTTATACCGTAAAATAAAAAAAAATATTTGATGGGATAAACGATATTCCTCCAATTCTTTTAGTACTTACGAGAAAACAGTTTTCAAATAAAATAGCAATTGCGAACGATTTAATCCTACTTTTCTCCTCGACTTCGCCCGCGTTTAAATCGTTTATCTACACGACTCTCGAAGAGAGCGGAAGACGTCTGACGAGCGAGCGCAGTGAAAGATTACACCGTGTAAGATCAGAAAGCTAACGAGCAACGCTGACTCGATGCCTCTGTAATCGCATTTGAACTTCTAAGGCTGTCTAAGCCCCCTTTGAAAGGCAACGCAAGTTTCGCAGCGTGAATCTAATCGCGACGTACGGATCTTCATGATACTTATTGGATTACTGTGAAAATCCCGCTTTTAATTCGCCCTCACTTAATCAATGCTTAGCGGTATCGACGTGAGATGCCTAGTGTCTTCCTAAATATTCTTAATTTTCCAAAATAATAAAAAATTAGATTCTTTTATCTTTGTTTAAAATGAAAAATACGGAGGAAAATAATCATGATAATGTACTTATAATTTTCCGGAAATTCTGGAAAAATAAGATTGAGGAAGAAAACGTAGTTTTTCTTTCATTTTTCCGAAAACTTTATGGAAAAAGTACTTTACTCATTAGAATTCTTAAATATGAAAGAAATATCAAGATCACTGATGCGTAAATAATAAAAGTGCCATTATCTTAAAGGGAAAAAAAGTCATTTTGTTTCAAAATTTTCGAAATTTTTTTCCAATTGAGAACACGAGTCTTTTTGTTTTATTTTCTGTTCTGAACTAATTGTCACCCATCGACAACCGCTTTTCCATGTAAAAAGGTGAGTGAAATGTAATGTACAATTTACGCTTATACGCATCCGTTATGGTAATAGGACTTGTGAAAATTGATGACGAAATAATGCGATTGTCATTAATTTTCAACAGTATGTACATTAGCGATTAATTTCTCCATGATATATTTATTATCTCGATTCATATCCGCGCGTGATAAGGACGACGCGCGAATCGGAACAAAGTGCATTATGCAACTGCATCGAATTGTACTAAATTATTCGGCGTTACATATGCGGCGGGGTTAAATCCGGACATTGCAGTCCGCGTAATATCGGAACATCTCTCTGTGTTCCGACAGGGTGCAACGGCGCGATTCATGATCCTCGATGGCTAGACAAATCAAACCGCTAATATTATAGCATTTATTATCTACGGGATTTAAGCGCGAGGAATGGGGAAACCAGTAGTGAGCGGTAAATTGATACTGGTTACCGAGGTCATAGTCACATGAAATCGATTTTAATCGTACAATTGACGCAATGCAAAGTTTTGTCCGTACGAAATAACACAGTATAATTAAAAGCATCTTATCTTACTTCATCGTTGCATTACATTCAAAGGTCTACTGATAATTATTAAAATATGCGAGGCAAGAATTATTCATTTAATATTTGTTAAGGAACAATTGTGTTAGAGCCGAAAATTTCTGCATCCATTTATCCATGAATTGACTATTCTAACACGAATCTAAATGGATAAACGGCAAATATGAAATTATCGTAATTCGGTCAAAAGTCTGACTGGAAATTTGCTCGTAAAATACGACAGAGTCTGACGCTGCTCGGTCAACGACACCCGGTCTGAACATGCAGCCAAGAAGGAAGAAATGTATTACGCGCATAACAAGCAGGGTCAAGTGAAGAGATCTTGGAGTTCGACGATTCCGACCAATCGTATCGGTCCGCGAGAAGCATGAGTATATCTACTCCAGCGGAATAAATTCTCAGGAAATATTTGTCGAGCTCTCTGCCGTGCTTCGGGAGAGAGGAAATATCCGTCTCAGAAAGGAAATAAGTCTTTGTACACCGTACCTGAGCCTCTGGATAAAGCTTTTCCTTTCGATGCCGCTCGAACGAGAGAGAGAGAGAGAGAGAGAGAGATGTTTGAGTTAACACGTGGATTATACAAGTCACTGCGAGAGCGTTTCATTAAAAATTTCGCGGCACGAGGCAGTAATTTATTTTTTTATTAAATATTGGAACGTTAAGAGAACAAGTGCAAATAATTATTTTCAAATTTACGCAAAGCTTCGCGTCATTTAAATTATTTGAGCTTCTGTAAACAATTATTCACGTCGCGTTTGCGCGAGCGGAAAAAGGACAGGCGCGAGTAATAAAGAGACGCGAATTAGTATTACGTGAATTTGTATTAATCTTTTATACTTTGATGTCGCAGCTAGTAATCTGCGCGGCGAAATTGGTTTCTTTTCGGAGCGTCATTTTTCTCGTTAGCGACGCGCGAAAGACGTTCTCGAAGGAGAGGTACATTAAGATACTCGAAGAGGCACTTCAAAGCGACGGCGGCGGCGGCGCAAAGCGACGAGCTCGTATCACGTCGAAGGGCGCTTAATAAAGAGTGATTTTCTCTCGTAAAGAGTACATCCAGGACGGGGCTTTAAGAGCGATCCGTGATAGAAAGCAGGAGGGAAGGGGAGAAGGAGAGTGAATAATCTTGCGTTTATCGCGGTGGAAGGGCAAACGCTCAGGGCGATACCGGCGGCGATGCATCATCGAAATTGCGGCTCGCGATAAGAGATAACACACTTGCGTCCTCGTATTCGCTTGCGTAAAAAGATCTGCACGCGACGCGGCGCGACGCGGCGGCGACGCGGCGCGACGCGACGCGCGCTACAAATCTCTCCCGTCGATCCTTGGTTCTCCCGGGAATTATATTGGAATACATCGCGTATATCGCGACGGAAGTGCAGTTTCCTTCCACCTCTAGAGGTGGTGGGTATCGATTAGCCTGGCCGCGTGCAGCACGGAGTTGCATTTTTCTGCACGGAAAAGCACGACGCGCCTGCCGCGCGCTGGGCGCGCGCGATATTAAGCTGCCCTTGCGTGTACGCTCGCTTTCTTTATGGGTATCGGGAACGATAAAAGAAAGAGGAAATCGCTGTGCTCGCGCTCTTTCTCTCACCTTCTCTCTCCCCCGAGATTGGAAAACACGGAAATTTATTATTCTGACATTTAGAGCGCGACAAAAGGGAATTGAATTTCCCCGTTCTTTTTTCACTCGCCCGTTTCTGCAGTGCCAATTTGCATGTTTTCAAGCACGACTACGATAGACATCTATTCGGCGAGGCGCGCGTCAGGAACGCCTCAGGACAGAGAATGATTGAATATTAAAAGAAAATTTGAATTATAATTGAAATGATCGTTCGGGAAAAGAATAGGAAAACGCGCCGCGCGCCGCAGCGTTATTCCGGAAAATATATTTTTGTAATTAAGACAGTTCTCCAGTTTTTTTACTTTTTTCTTTTACGTAATACAAGAGCTTGATCAAATTTTGAAAATAAATTTATGATTGGTACACAGGTATTTCTGAATTTTTCCAAATTTTTTGACTGTAGTTTTTAAAATGTCATTGAGTTTTACAGAAAAAAGAATTTTAAACAATTTAACCAACAAATGTATATAAAAATTTTGAAATACTATACTCACAGGGAAAAAAAGCATTAAAAAAAAAACTCCATTCTGGAATTAAAAGAATGAAAATTCATTGTATTTTTTTTCCTATAAGGGTTTGAAATGTTCATGAGTTATACCATTTTCTTTAATTATAACACCACACTAGTGAAAATGTAACAATGTCACTTGTTATTACATTATTATGAACAATTCTTTTTCAATTTTTTCTATACCAATGTTATTAAAAAGAATTAAATAATAAATCAATGTTTCTATTGTTTAAATTTTGATCATTTTGAACAATGCCGAAAGCTCCCGTTGTTGAAAAATATATATGAGCGAAAATTTACGTGATTTTCCTTTCTTTTTTAAACCGGAGAACCTCCGTTAACTCGTAATCCGAGGGACTCGTTGTTCGCCGCGGCGGTTCGAATGTCACCGTGCGAAAACACGTTATTGCTGCATGGATTTCCGCGGTAGCGGCCAAATCAGTGGAACTCTAACTCAATTACTGGGGATTAATTGATTTTACATATCTAATCTTGCGTGCCGTAGCGACGTAAGCAAATCCGAAATTTCGTTGATGTTTGCGAATTGGAACGCGCCGAATCGCGTTCGCACCGTACGCGCGCCATGTATGCACTTATATTAAGATCATCGGGATCAGAGTTATTATTACGGTGGGGCGGGTGCCGTCGAATAGTGGTGGCGAGAACGCTGCCACGGGTGCATCAAGAAATTTAATTAGGATCTTAACTTCGCACAATGGATACTCTTTGCGTGTTACGATAATTATTTTAGCGTAAATTAATCTTCGAAGATAATTACTTTCGTTACGCATCGGGTAATAATCAACCAACGGCGGTAATAATAATAATAATGATAATAATGTTACACCGGAGAGTCAAACGTAATTATCGTATTGTTCGTAACGTCGAAAAACACACATGTACACACACACACACACACACACACACACACACACACACACACACACACATATACACACACGCGCGTTAAAGGAATTAAATCTGATGCGAAATAAAAGCCATAAATTTAATAACGTTTTAACGAAGCACTCGATTTGACGCGAAATATTCCGTTTCCACAGTCGTAATCTCCCCGCGATGAAACAATAGTTGTCGTGTGATTGTATTAGTTTTGCGCGCGCGCGCGCGGACGCACGCGCTTGTGATCGCTATTTTCGAATAAAATATTTTCACTGCGGGGCTCAAAATCTCGTTCCGCGTGCGAAGCGCGCCGAAATAATAATCGCGAATTTCAGTTGCAATCTCCGTTTATCACGTGCAACGAAAATATAAGACGTTGCGTGCGACTTTTCGCGGGAATCAAAGATTGCGTCGTAAGGTCGGCGACCTTACGAATGCGCAATTTTCCTCGTTACTCTATCAAACCTTCTACCGCGGAGGCTCTCTCTCTCTCTCTCTCTCTCTCTCTCTTTCATGTCTACGCAAAATAAAAATAACACGTCTAGGCGGCCATATACTTAAGTAACCAATGTCAGTTTGAACGACGCGGCGACGGTTCACTAACAGTGCGGTCTTAACGATCCTTCTTTCCTCTCTTAATTTTAACATTACGACGTTGAGCTTTTTTTTAATTGAAGAGCGCCTAGGATAATATTTTGCTTGGAGACCGGGTCACAAGTATCCCGGAAGACAGGCTTCAGTCCTCGGGCGCGCGTGTGGGAGTGTAATTGGGGAAATTAATTAACGGTCTATAAGCGCGCGAGGGCGTCGCCGTGTGTTTCACGTTGAGCGCTTGTACGAAATTCACGTGCCACGGGGGACGTTTACGGAGCTCTGATGTCCTTTCGTGGTACGACACACGACTACGGTACCCTCGGTGGTACGTCGAGCAACAACCACAAAGCAGTTGTTGCAGCGAATTACGAGGCGTGTACGCGTTCCCGGGAATTCCACCGCGATGCCATAATGCACCGTTCCGTATTTACGTTAACGCGTTGATTACAATCGCGCGACATTATTCCGCGCTCACTTTCGAAGCAGCGCGCTGCGTGAAAAAAAAGCCCTTAATAAACGGAACAATCGTCGTTAATAGCGTAATGGTAATAATAACAGCAACTTTACGACATTCGACACTAAACGGCCCGGTAATTAAAACTGGAATTAAAATCCTGAAAAGATAAAGACCATTCGGATTTAAATGAGCGAGAGAAGAGGGCTTTCCTTATATAATTGCCTACTACAATCTCGGTTCGCGTCTCGGAACTCTATCTCGGAAAATTCAACTTTGCCTTGAAGAATTCGGTTTTACAAAGAGACTCGGGAATTCTGAGACATACAGAGTATGTTCGTAATTAAGGAGATTCTTTAGCTTAAAAAAAAAAAGTGGAGGGGAGTCACGTGAATTTTTATTCACGTACATCTTTAACTAGAAACTTTTGGCATCTTCAAAATAATAAATAATGAACAGAATTTAAGCAAATAAAAATCATAATTCGTTGTCTAAAAATATTTTCTTTATAAATCATAGTAATTGAAATATATTCTTTATAATATTGATAATGTCGATGTGGAAGAAATTGAAAAAGATTTGTTGTGAAAAATGATAAATTATTATTAAATCAAGCAGATCACTGCAGACCAATGTTGGTTCTGACATTTTTATTAGTTTTAATTCCACTTATTAACGTCTATTTTTGTTTAATTTAATATTTGTATCAATATAATTTTATAAAAATCTTATATTTTGTTTGCGATTAAATTGCTTAAAACTCTGTTTTCTACGAGATTCCACGTTATATTTTAAAGAGTTATTTTAAAGAAAGCTATACGATCAAAAAATTTGAAAAAATTCAGGACTGTCTGAATTGCTAATCACGAACTTTTCTCGAAATTTGATTAAGTTCTTATATTATGTAAAAAGATTGAAAAATCTTCTCGAGAGGAGACTATAAGTAAACTCAACTCTTGAAAATTGTTGAAAAGTAATAAAATTTACATTTTATCGATACATCTGTTATTGTTTCATCACTTAGAAACGTTTTTCGCTGATTAAAAGTGCACGAGGAAAGTATTACGGAGAAACACGACAGAGATTCTAAAGTTTTGGAAATGTTTGACAATCTTATTGTTTCCGGAACGTGTCCTACGTGCGGAGCACACACGGGTAAAAGCTCGACCGCTGCGGTCTCACAGATGAACTTAAAGCGCGTAACCGTACGGCGAATGCGCTGAGTGCATACGAGCGTTAAATGCACGGGATACGGGACATGCAGGCGACCTTAACGCGGGTCATTCCGCGGCTTTGTCGTCGAATTAACTCTTAACTTTAGGGCGACGCGTCGCTTGGGGTTAGCTACGACATCCGATGTTCCCTTTGAGAATTTCTGTTAAACTCGTGCGCTCGCACAAACGGCCCACTTCCGATGTCTCTCGAGAACCGGTCGTGCGGGCGAAGTCGCCTTTGTTACGTCAAGGATCCAGTTAGCCCTCGGCT